>NC_142011.1:142879963-143179963 GCF_049901735.1 Notechis scutatus | reverse complement strand
GGTATGCTAAATGGCTTTTTTTTAGTTCTTTTTGCTGATGAATATATAAAAGTCCAAATAGGATCTGCTGTAAGCATGACCAAAAAAAAACAAAAACATTTTCCTGAAATTAGGTCAGATTCATTATGCTGCTAGACAATAATCTATAATAATAAGCTTGGTTTTCTGTTTATACAACTAGCATATGAATATTTCTTCTCAGAGTATTCCACCAGTAAAAGCAATAATACCATAACTTGGAAGCATGCGAATTTTGAAAGGAAGTAGTACCCGTAACTTAAGATAGTTTGGGGTATATCTATGTTGTGTAAGTTAAACAGTTGACTAAATGTTGAGATATAAAATGAGGAAGATACCATCTTCTCTAAGTGGAACTCCAGTCCTGATGTCTTTATAATATAAAATTAAACTTGCTTTTGCCTACTTTCCAGGTTAGCCTATAATTCTAGGCCTTTCCTAATAGTTGCCCATCCAAACACTCACCAGGTACCCACCCCTTAACTGTTCAAACTTAGCCAAAGGTGACTAAGTGCTGCCACCTAGCCGGATGTAGATGTATGACAGGCAAGTAAAACTGGTTTGTCAACATTTTTTGCTGTTATCATTAGGATAATATGTGTATCATAACCTGTGTATGTTGTGTGTAGAGATGATAGATAGGTAAATAGATAGATAGATAGATAGATAGATAGATAGATAGATAGATAGATAGATAGATAGATAGATAGATAGATGAATCTTTTATGAAAGGATGAATAGGTATTTTCTAAACAAAAATGAAGTAAATTACAAGGTTGTTTTGAACTTTTGAAACAAACTGCATTTAAACTACATTAGTTTTTAATCTCTAATATTTTAAGTGGCCCAAATCAATTACAATACAAGAAACAATACAAAATCTTCAAAATGGAGAAATCCAATAATTCCTTCAAAGGTATTGTAAATGTGGTAAAATTGCACAGTTTAAATGAAATTATAAGACTAGAAAAAGAACAAAAAGCTGTTGATAGTTCCCACATTTATTGATTTATAAAACCCAGTCTATAATATTGATGTTACTTTTGGTGCTATAGTTTTTGGTGCTGCAATAATTTTAATAATGAATTTTATGTTTACATCTTAGCAGCCCTACATTTGCTGTAATTCATTTTCTTAATAGTATATTTTTTTAAGAAAGGGGGGCATTTTTGTTTCCTGGATAAAGGTACATTCCTAGTTCATTAATCAATCTATGTTAGCTGTATGTTTGAAGAAACTAATCTGAGAAACTAATTTATCAGGAAGTTATACTGATTGGAGCAGAAGGCTGCCACAGGATTAGCAGAAATAATTCTATGGGGCAAGAAATAAAATATCTAAACCCTTTTATCTCCAACCACAACTAAAAGTGAAAGCAAAACACTTAGGGAGCTCCTCCCCATTTCCATTTTCTTTTATCAAGTATTTCTTTCCTTAAAAATGATGGAAAAGAAAAGAATACCCACCTTGATCACATGATCAAAATTCAAGATACTTGGCAACTGGATTGTATTTATGGATTGTATTTGTTATACTGGATTGTATTTGTTGTAGTATCCCAGGATCGTGTGATCACCTTTTGCAAACCTTCTGACAAACGAAGTCAAATGGGGAAGCCAGATTCGGTTAGCAACCGTGTTACTAACTTAACAACTGCAGTGCTTCGCTTAAAAATTGTGGCAAGAAAGCTCGTAAAATGGAGGAAAACCTCAATGAATAACTGTTCTTGCTTAGCATCAGAAATTTTGGGCTCGGTTGTGGGCATAAGTTAAGGACTACCTGTAATTTCTTCCCAAAATTTTAGATTGGGAAAAAATATTAGCCAATATAAGTTAGCAACGCATGCAGATTTTGGTTCTGGAAGTTTTTCCGACTTGGTCAGATGAGCAGGATGGGGGGGTGGGAATTAAGAATAGAGGAATTGGTGCAAAGGGTGGATTCAAATTTCTTAACAAATGGGTGGGCGTGGCCTAATTTTTGGGAGTGGGTTGGTGGTCATGTGACTGGCTGGGCATGGCTTGCTAACTGGGTGTGGCTTGGTGGTCATGTGACTGGCTGGGTGTGGCTTGGTGGTCATGTGACTGGCTGAGCGTGACTTGTATGTAAATATTATAAATATTTATGTAAATATTGAATTTTTTATAAAAAAAAGGAGCAACTTTTTCCCAAAATCAGGCAAAGCAGGCAGGCAGATTGAGTTGCTCACAGAATCACAGATTCATTTAGAGATCTATCTTTCTGCAATCTAGTAGCTGAATCTGCACTGAAAAATAAAAGCTTCAGTCCTAAGGAAGGTTCAGCTCTTCTTTTAGATTAGCTAGAAAGCAAGAAATCCAACGATTTCTAAATCGGCACAGCAGAATAGCTGATGGTCGGGGGTGGGGGGAAAGGAAAAATAGCAACTTAGCAGGCAAGTTTGATGGCAAGCATACCAGGTAAGGAGTGAGTGGGCGGGGAAGGGAGGGGCCAGCCAGTGGCATGATTTGCCGATTCTCCGAACTGTGCAGAATTGTAACAACCAGTTCTATAGAACCAGTCTGACCAGGTAGAATCCCACCCCTGAATTGGTGCCATTCTGAGCACCGGAAAGATATTCTTCAATTACTTCTCTCTCTAGCTCCTGATCTGATCCAACCCATTTTTGAAATTGATTTTTTTTTTTTTTGATACCATATCGTCACACCAAGTTTTGTATCTTTCTATTTCCATTTTTCAAGCATAATGCTCGTGATGTCCGCAGTCATAGTCCAATAGCTTCAAAATTATGAAGACTACCATGCAATTGAAGTTATGCCCCTTTTAATGTGCACTGCATGCATTTCATGCATGTAAAGAGGGACAAAGGTTCAATTGTCTGGTTGTACCGGCCCCTTTGGAATTGGAGACCAGTGCTCTATAGAAGTGCTTCTGATAGGATAGACTGTCACTAAGACCCCGAATCTCTTGTTCCTTGGGTTGGAGAATATAACACACAACCAGGAAGAACATGTCCATAAAGTCAACTGTTCAAAACAACCTGAAGGAGATTTTACCTATAAACCCTGTAAGGTAAGTCCAATTAAGGAATAGACACCATATACTGTAGGCCTAATACTACTTTTATTGAGATTGGCTTTAGTAATAAAATCTTATAAATCTGAATAGCAACTTATATACCACTTTAGACTTATATACCACTTCACAGTGCTTTACACTCTCTAAGACAGTGGTCCCCAACCTTTTTGGTGCCAGGGACCAGTTTCACTCAGAAACACTTTTTCAAGGACCGGGGGGGGGGGGTGTCCAAGTTTGGTGGTTTGCTTGCAGACGTTTCATTATCTGACTAGGTAACATCTGATGTTGTTACCTAGTCGGGTAATAAAACGTCTGCCAGCAAACCACCAAGTTCAGGGAACGCCAATGCCTCCTCATTGCAACCCTGAGCGACAGATAGTCCCTGCAGGACGGCTGAGAAGCCTCGCCTCTCGGCCCTGCCTTCATCAGCCCCATCCCTCAGGTGTCTCCCTCCCTCCCTCCCTCAGCCTCATCCCTCAGGTGTCTGCCTCGTTCCTCTCTCAGTCGCTCTCTCACTCCTCCACCAGCCCAGGAAGAAACTGCTTCAAAGAAGCCGGCAGGGTGGCTTTTCCTGTCGGCGCAGCTTCCCCAAAGCGCCCGTTCACCCCCACCCCGCCGCCCACGGTTCAATCCTCCGTTCTGCCTGCCTGCCTTCGTTTCTGGTGGTTTCGGAGCGCAGCTTCTCCGAAGCGCCCGTTCACCCCCGCCCGCCCCACCCCACCGCCCACGGTTCAATCCTCCGTTCTGCCTGCCTGCCTTCGTTTCTGGTGGTTTGGAGCGCAGCTTCTCGAGCGCCCGTTCACCCCCGCCCGCCCGCCCGCCGCCCGCGGTTCAATCCAGTGCTCCGTTCTGCCTGCCTGCCTTCGTTTCTGGTGGTTTCGGATCCTCCGAAGCGCCCGTTCACCCCGCCCGCCCCGCCCCGCCCGCCGCCGCAGTTCAATCCAGTGCTCCGTTCTGCCTGCCTGCCTGCCTGCCTTGGTTTCTGGTAGTTTGAGCAGCTTCGCTGAGAAAAGAGGCGAATAGTTATTATTCTCAGCGAAGCTGCTCCAAACTACCAGAAACGAAGGCAGGCAGGCAGGCAGAACGGAGCACTGGATTGAACCTGGATTGATTGGCGGCGGGGTGGGGGTGAAACGGGCGCTTCGGAGGAGCTGCACCGACAGGAAAAGCCACACACCCCGGCTTCTTTGAAGCAGTTTCTTCCTGGTGGAGGAGCGAGAGAGCAACTGAGAGAGGAATGAGGCGGGAGGAAGCCGAAGCCACTGAGCCAGAGAGCAGGACAGGCTTCGGTTGCTTCCTCCCTCCCCTTCTCTCATTTGTGTCCTTGATCCCCGATCCCAGCAACATTCACCGAAGGCGAAGAAAGCCGCCATTTTTTTTATTTTTTTTCCTTTGCGGACCGGTACAGAGTGCTCCACGGACCGGTACCGGTCCGCGCCCCGGTGGTTGGGGACCCCTGCTCTAAGAGGTTTCCAGAGTCAGCATACTGCCCCCAATAATTTGGGTCCTCATTTTACCGACCTCAGAAGGATGGAAGACTGAGTCAACCTTGAGCCGGTGAGAATCAAACTGCTAGCAGTTGGCAGAATTAGCCTGCAATACTGCATTCTAACCACTGCGCTACCAAGGGTGGGATTCCATTGGTATAACAACCGGTTCTGTGATACATTCCACATTTTAAAAAGCTCTAATACTTACCTTCTACTGCAGTCCCTGTGAATAAAACAGCTGAGGCATGGCAAATCGCTCTGCCGTGCAAATCAGCTGTGCTCTAAAAAAAGGAAATAAAGCACAGGAAAGAACAGGGGCAGGCAGGCAGGCCCACATGCTCATTGCAGCGAACCAGTGGTAAAACAATTTGAATCCCACCACTGAATCCCACCCATGTGTGCCACCATGGCTCTTAATATGCTTTCCCTCCCCATTTTTACATTCATGTGAATTAGGGGCTGTCTGTCAGATATTTTCATAACCCTCATGCAGGCCACATGACCATAGAGATGTCATCGAATAACACTGGCTCTTCAGCTTTGAAATGGAGATAAGCATCAGCCCCTAGAGTCGGGAACAACTAGCACATATGTGCGAGGGGAACCTTTACCTTTTAATGATTACCTACCCATTTCCTTAATAATAGATCTTTCTCTTCTTCAGAGTAATCTCTATACCTATTTATTTTACCTTAGAATAAAGTGTTCCTTAGCTGTAAATCTTTTGAGAAGGCAACGAAGACTCCTGAGGATAGAAAACTAGTAAGACAATTCCACACCATTATTTCCCTATTAGCAAGAACATTTACATTCATTCTCTGACCAGCCAGCCAGTCTGTTAACATCTCTTGGAGAGTGTAACCAAATGCTCCTTTCATGCTTTGGATCAGGAGGTTTGATGAGTCTTAGCCATCTCAATCCAACATTCAAGGTAGCTGTTTTCTTTCCCAACAGTAGAACTAGCCTTGTAAACAAAGTTTATGCAGATCTCTTATCTGAGATAGGCTATTTTACACTTGAACTTTTTTTCCCTCTTTCCATTTGTAATATTTGACTGAAATGTCAGTGAAATTTGCTGGGTAGAAAATAATCCCTCTTCACAGTAAATATGTAATGAACTGTTGAGATAAAAGATACTGTATGCATTTCAAGCAAAGTTCCTAATCATCCAGTAAAAGCCCTATGTAATTTGAATGACTTGTTAATTCCAGCACCCGCGTGCTTTAATATGGCTGTGACCCCGCGTTCATCAGTTTTCCCTCAGCTCTAAAGAAAAATCACCTGCAATCAATTCACATATTTTCCCACAGAACAAAAATACAGAGAAATTGTTTTGTCATAACGACTCAGCAGGCTCTTCCACCTAGCGTTTTTTTGGTGGATTTTTTTTTTTTGTCAGCGTTGTATGATTTGCTGAGACTATTCTCTCTGGGAGGAAAAAAAAAATCAGATATATACCATGGATTTTGCAAGGCAGACAACCGTAGCTTATAGGACTTAGATATCCAGAGCAATTGCATGCTCAATTTATGTTGGCTGAGAGTTTGCTAGATCTGGTGAATGCCTTGCTTTGCTGGCACAACACATCTGCGGCTGGCATGAAAAATTTACTGGTTCATCCAATTAAAATCAGCTTTGGGGATGGAGGGATAGATGTAGAAGACCTCTTTCCTTAGCCCAAACAACAGACTATAAAGAGGAAGGACGCAGATGGTACAGAAAGCGGAAACATGGCATGAGAGAGGAACAAAAAGAGCAGTGGGAGGAGACAGCCTCAATCTGCTTCCTAAAGTTATGCAGCAGGACAGACCTCCAAATATTAAATATCTTTTAAATGGTAAGCTGCATAGAATGAAGGCAGCAACGGAGCCCAAAATCTGCTATATAATGCAATTAGGCAAATCCAGAGGTGGGTTTCTACCGGTTCTGTCCACCTCTGTAGAACCGGTAGCTCTGAAGAGCAGCAGACATAGAACCGGTTCTATGTCTGCTGATGGCTTTGCCCACCCACCCACCTGATCTTTATTTCCTGATTTTTCAACTTCAGCTACTGAACGAGGCACAGCTGCAGTTAAAAAAGCAGGAAAAGAGGGCTGTTTCAAAGGCTGCTTCTCGGCACACAGCGTGCTGATGACGATTTACAGGTGCGCGGCTCGCAGCATGCAGGGAAGCTCGTAAATCCCGAACCGGTAGTTAACCCTGTCGTATCCCACCCCTGGGCAAATCCAATTATGTACATGTGACCCGAAACTATGAAATGTATGGAAAGAGAATTGCAGCATCTTATAAGATGAAGCTATTTTATAGGAAAATTCAGACACCTCAAGTGATTGAAAACAGAACTACCACAATATTAATGGCCAATATAACCATGACAGTTTTTCAGACATTTCCAAGCCCATTTCGAAGAGTTGATGAAGACTCTTGAAATTTTTAAGGCCAAGGTATGACAGCAAATGCTTCTTTTTCTACCTATACAGCCAGTCAAATGATATATGTTCAACTTGATGACCCAAGATAGAATTTTGAAAAGTTGAGAGCTAAGTGTTTCATGACCTTTTAAAAGAGGGTACAAAAATCATCAATATCTGTAATGTTTCCCTACTTTCCATTCTCTTTCGGTGTTTTCATTAAATGAAAAATAGTTTGGCAAATGATGCTGTTAATATGGCATTGCACTACATCTTACAGCTTGAATTTCCAAGAACCTTTTTGCAGACTTCAGCTCAGCATTCAATACCATCATTCCAGATATTTTGCTCACTAAACTCATTCGGCTAGCTATGACTGACCACACTGGTAAATGGTTCATAAGCTTTCTAACAGATAGGAAGCAGCAGGTGAAGTTAGGCAAAATCACACCAGGTAGCTGTACAATTAGCACAGGGCTGTGTGCTTTCTCCATTACTCTTTTCTCTCTATACTAACGTCTGCATTTCAAAGGATCCTACTGTTAAAAGTAGTGAAATCTGCAGAGGGTACAAAAGTGATTGGCCTCATTTGAGATGAAGACAAATCTGCATACAGATGGGAAGTTGAACAACTGGCCCTGTAGTGCAGTCTCCATTGAGGACATGTACACGGCAAGAGCCAGAAAGAGGGCTGGGAAAATATCTACAGATCCCTCACATTCTGGACATAAACTGTTTCAACGTCTTCCCTCAAGATGACGCTATAGGGCATTTCACATCAAAACAGCCAGACACAAAGAGTCCCCTCACCCCACCCCCATGGCAGAGGTTGTATTCAGCAGGTTCTGACCATTTCTGGAGAAGTATTTCACGAGAAGAGAACTACACGAGAAGAGTACTACACTCCTCTGCTCGCAACAGAATACCCTATATTCCGGGGGATGGTCAAGAGAAGCCACGAGGAAGGCACGCGTCTGACGTTGGGGGGCGGGTGATGGGTTATTTCGGAGGGGCACGAAGGAGCACCTCAGTGGCAGCAGCCCCCACACGGAGTGCCCAGGTGAGCCAGGCTTGAGATTTTGGGCTTGGACAACCTTGAACTATGCAACCTACAGTTGGACTTAAGCGTAACACACAAAATTATCTGCTACAATGTCCTACCAGTCAATGACTACTTCAGCTTCAACCGCAACAATACAAGAGCACACAACAGATACAAACTCAATGTTAACCGCTCCAAACTTGATTGCAGAAACTACGACTTCAGCAACAGTCAATGCTTGGAATGCACTACCTGACTCTGTAATTACATCCTCAAACCCCCACTCCTTTAACTTCAAACTATCCACTCTTGACCTCACCCCAGTCCTAAGAGGTCTGTAAGGGGCGTGCATAAGTGCATCATCGTGCCTCCCATCCCTGTCCTATTGTCCCCATTTAATCGTACTATTTCCTGTATTCTTACTCATGTTTATACTTATACCTATTATTTTGTAAACAATTGACAAATAAAATAAATAAATAAACTGGTAGTGGAAATTTTGAGTAATTCAGAGAACTGGAAAATACCACCTCTGATTAGCCCCTCATCTATTCTCTGCCTCTGATTGGCTGGGACTTTTGCTGCCCTGCCCCTATACCAGGGGGCTCCAACCTTGGCAACTTTAAGACTTGTGGACTTATGTATTAACAGCGGCTAGAATTGTACTTGCTAAAAATTGGAAAAATGAGAAAATACCAACACAGGAGGAAGTTATTAAGAAAATAATGGAATGTGCTGAAATGAGTAAATTGACATTTGAAATTAGAGAACAAGAAGATAAACAATTTTATAAGATATGGGATTTGTTTTATCAATGGTTAAGACAAAAATATGGAAATGAAATATGTTAGGGAATTTTATAATACAATACAGAACATAATATAAAAATGTACTACTATTGGATGGACTTAGGATGATGTAATGAATTGTTATAATATAAATTAACTTAAAATTTTGAATATCTTGTGTAAAATGATGGAGTAATAGTTTAGTCAAATAAATGATTAACAAGGATAATAATGTATACATATATATTAGATTGATAATATGAGAATTTATACAAACTGTGAGGACTATGGAGAAGATGCACAAAAGATTTGTAACCAACCAGCACACTTTATGTATGTAACTGGAAGATGGTTTTATGTTTTGTTTGTGTATGTTTGTCTAAAGATAAAAATTCTTAAAAAAAAAAGACTTGCGGACTTTAACTCGCAGAGTTCCTCAGAAACTGGCTGAGGAACTCTGGGAGTTGAAGTCCACAAGTCTTAAAGTTGCCAAGATTGCCTGTCCTATACCATTTCATCCAATCTGTTCTTTAAACTTCCAGGGTTGGAGCATTCACAACTTCTGGAGGCAGGTTGTTCCACTGGTTAATTGTTCTAACTGTCAAGAAATTCCTCCTTAGTTCTAGATTGCTTCTCTCCTTGGTTGTTTCCACCCCTTGCTTCTTATCCTGCCTTCAGGTGCTTTGGAAGTCTTAAAAGTGTCAACTTGTGGGACGAGACTGCCTAATGACTGGGGTGGGATTCAAATTTTTTAACAACCGGTTCTGTGGGTGTGGCTTAGTTGGTGGGCATGGCTTGGTGGTCATGTGACTGGCTGGGTGTGGTCAGCTCAACATCACTCACATCGAGGCACGTGTCTCTTCGCCTGGCCTCTCATGACTGTGGGGATACTGCAACAGTTGTAAGTGTGAAAAACAGTCATAAGTCACTTTTTTCAGTGTCATGTAACTTTGAATGGTCACTCCACACAAGCAAAGTACCGGCAAAGGAGGGGAAAAAAACTCCAGAGACGTTCCTGAGACAGGAAGTCTAGTCCTGCCAAAAATGTAAAAAGGGTTAACGGAGAAGCAGTTTCTGTAAGCAACACCAGAATGTTTCCTTCCTGCCTTCCTTACAGGATTAAGCCAGTAATTTCTTCTAACAACTGGTTCTCCGAACTGCTTAGAATGTTAAAAACCGGTTCTAGCGAATAGGTGCAAACCTGTAGAATCCCACCCCTGACTGTAGATCTGACTCCGGAAATGGGGAAGAGTTTCAGAAAAGGTTACTCAGCCCAGGGAAAGAAGCAAGGGTGAGAAAGAAACGCCTTGATTTTGTTAGGTATAAGTGATAATAGAAACTCTGGGAGGCTTTCTAGAGTCTATTCTTTAACAAACAGTGAAGAGCATTCTTGAAATCCCCAATATGGCTGACCTCTGTAAGTGGGCTGGGAATTGAGAGAGGAATATCAGCGATCCCAATAAATAACAACGGAATAGCTCAGGTTGTCATTTCTTTCATTTTTAAATTTAGAATAATTCTTCTTGAGTTAGCTATTGTGGACTCAGGGTTGCTGAAATCAAGCCGAGCTACAGACGCTGGCCCCGAAATAAAGGCAAAGAGCCAATGAAAAGCTCTTATTACCAACAGGTGAAGTCCCCCCCCCTTGCTTTGACATGAAAAAGGACTGCCTTCGGTCCAGCTCTGTGAACTTTGGTCAAGTGTCTTTACTGGAGGGAAACATAACACCAATGGAAATCCCCTCTTTGCTCAGTTGTGTGAAAATCCAATAGGTGTTAAACCCTCATGCTGTGTGTGTGTCAGAAAGAGGAATGCCCAGGGTAACTGAGACCAGGATATGCTCTGCCCTGTGGGGTGGGGTGAGAAGTGACGGAGCTTGCCAGCTATTTGGGACTGAAAAATTCAAAGCACTTGACAGATACCAATGCCTGCCAGTCTATGTCCAAGGAAGAGAATTGCTTGTTCTCCAAGATCATTAAATCTCTTATGGGACAGACATGGAAACATTGATGGCAGCAACTTTTACACTGGACTTGGAGGAGAGACAGAACCTATAAGGGCAAAAGGCCAGGGTATGTCTTTCTCTTTTTTTACTACTTCTTATTTCCTTCTTTGCAGTTTTAAAAAACATGTGCCTTCCTTTTGCCTTCCATGATAGCATACAAACTATATATAATAGGAGTCGATAACCCAGCGTTGCCCAGGTATTTATTTATCCCAATCCTGTATTAGACAGGAAAATCCAGTAGTCGGGACTCATGCTGTTGTACTGTCTATTGCGCAGCGTGGCAAGTCTTCTATTCCTCTCCACGGCAGTTTTGGAGAGGGAGCCCCCTTGTGGAGTACTGGAGTACTGTGAAGCTGTTACCATGGCAAGTCCATTGTGTTGTACAGTAGAATCACATATATGCATGTATGGTATTCAGCTTTGTTCGGGTATTTTCCCATGTCATTATAGTTGTGCTTTTAAAGTTGTAGCAACGTTTGGCAGAATCTCATCTGCCATCATCAGGCTTCTGTATTGTGTCTCGTCTGTATTGTGTTGTCCAGACGAACACAATACAGAAGCCTGATGATGGCAGATGAGATTCTGCCAAACATTGCTACAACTTTAAAACACAACTATAATGACGTGGGAAAATACCCGAGCAAAGCTGAATACCATACATGCATGAATATATATATTCATATATAAGCCTGATGATGGCAGATGAGATTCTGCCGAAACGTCGCTACAACTTTAAAAGCACAACTACTATGATGTGGGAAAACACCCGAACAAAGCTGAATGCCATACATGTAAGTACCAGCAAAACTTAAGAATATATATATATATATATATATATATATATATATATATATATATATATATATATATATATATATATTCTCGAGGGTATTTGTATGTGGATCTTTGGTTATTCGGGTTTTCTCCCGCGTAAGATTGGAAGTATCTAGGCAACGTTTCGATGAAGTCTCATTCATCATCTTCAGGCTTCTGTCTTCAACTCTGTGCTTCTCAGAGTGATGTGAGCTTGCAGCTGCTTCTTCCTTTTAACTGCTAGTGGGGGTGTGACTTGATTGGATGGGGGCTTGGCTGTGTTCTGATTGGGTGGGGGTGTGTTCTCATTGGTTGGGGTTTTGGCTGTGTTCTGATTGGTTGGGGGGTTGGCCATGTTCTGATTGGCTGGAGGTGTGTTCTGTTCAGGTGGGGGCTTGGTTGTGCTCAGGTTGGTCTTAGTTACTGGGGGATTTGAGTTGGTGAGCTGTGATCTTGCTGTTTGGCTTCGAGTTCGTGGTCGTGCTGCATCTTCATGGTGGGGGTCAGTTCGCTTCATGTATGGCTCAGAGGGGTTTGAAGCTGCATCACTACCCACTTCAAACCCCTCTGAGCCATACATGAAGCGAACTGATTGTTGTTTTTTTTCTAGTTTCAAGAAGGGCTTTTTATTGGTTTAACTTCCTAGTGCTGATTACTGCTTTGGATTCCCTAATGGTCTCTCATCCAGGTCTCTGTTTCTCAACCGTAACCATTTTAAGATGTGTGGACTTCCAACTCCCAGAATTCCCCAGCCGGCAAGGTTAAGAAACACTCATCTAGGCTGTAAGCATGTCTGACCCTGCTTAGGTCTTTCTTTTAATCAAGATCAATCAAGATCAGCTAAGTGCTGCCAGCTCAGCCGAGTTCTCTGAATAAACAGCCTACATAAAAGGTTGACATTCAGCAATTATTTTCATTTTTTAACCTTAATGATGGGAGATGGCATTAAAATAAAGACAAGAAAGAAGATGGCACAGAAATAAGAAATACAGCATTTCTAAATATAGTATTTCTTAAAATACTCCCAAAGAAAGTGCCATGAAAATAAGAGTTAGAATTAAAACTGTTTTAATGAGAGTTCACAGACACAGGTGAGCAAGAAAAACCAGAAGGTTAAATGAAAATGAAACATCACAAAGCTGTAAGAAAAACCATCATATCAGAAACTACCAAAACATAATATACTCTAGTATGCTGGACTACAGGACATATTTAAAGTATCTCATTGTTAGGACCTACGAAATCCTAGATTGCTGTTCCTGCAGGCACTTCTTTCTGTCCCCACTAGATGTCCTGTTCTCATTTTTCATGATTATTTTAATTGTTAAAAGATGGATCCTCTAAGACAGAGGTCTCCAACCTTGGCAACTTTAAGACCTGTGGACTTCAACTCCCAGAATTCCTCAGCTGGCTGAGGAATTCTGGGAGTTGAAGTCCACAGGTCTTAAAGTTGCCAAGGTTGGAGACCTCTGCTCTAAGATGTTTCAGAAGAAAAGTTAGCCTGTGATTTCATCCTTGATTTACAAGGTCTTCAGACATAATGTAGATCCATAGACAAAATTAGAATCAAAAAGGAGCAGATGAGTGCCTTGTCTGGAAGTGAGCACATCTGCAAAGAAAGAAGAGAAAGCTAGCTGAGTTAATATGAACATCTGGGGCAGTTTTCTGGCTATTACATCGGTGGTCTTATGTGATTAGGCAACATGTAGTGCCCAAGTAGGTAAAGGGGAGGGCAAATAAAGAAGTAGGGAGCAGGGCTGGATTTCAACAGAAGGGGTTGGGATCAGGGCTGGGATTCAAAAATCCCAGCAACTGGTTTGCTGCTCGGTTGCTGGGTGGGCGTGGCTACAGTGGGTGTGGCCACCGGAACTTCCTGTTTCTGGTGAGCTTCCAGAGCCTGGGGGAGGCTGTTTTCGCCCTCCCAAGGGTCCAGAGGCTTCCCCGGCCCTCTGGGAGGGCAAAATCGGCCTTTCCCAGGCTCTGGAGGCCCTCCGGAAGCTGGAAACAGACTCGTTTCCAGAAGGCCCACCCCACCCTCCCAGAGCCTCCATACAGACCCTGCACTTACCTGCACCGCGTGGAGAATCCGGGGAGGGGAGGGGTGAGCGGGACTAGCCGGTCGGTTGAAATACCGGTTCAGCAAACCACATGTAAGTATAACATCCGGTTTGCCCGAACTGGTAGAATCCCACCCTTGCTTAGGATGGGATGACACCACATCTTGTGCTTGGAATGGGCCAACTCGCCATGGCCATCTTTGTCACGAGACAACTCACCATGGGCAACAGGCGGCGGGATAACTCACCGTGGGGCAATTTAACAAGTCAATTTAATTCTTTCACTTTTAAAATGTTTTAATGCCATTCACATTTCATTTTGTCCCTCTTTTTGCATTTTTAGAATCATTTTTATTGATTCTATTCCACCATTTCTTTGATATTAGTGTAACTCTTGTCCCGCAGCAAATTGGCTGCGGTGAGTTGGATGTGGCTAGTTCGCCATGGTGAGCTGATCGTGGCAAGTTGGCCGTGGTGAATTGTCATAGACCCTCTTGTGCTTACTCTATACTGCTTCTGAGCTGGCCTTCCTAGGAGTCTTTAGTTAACAGTCTATACTGATGCCACTTTACTCTTTTACCTATTTAATTAATAATAAATAAACACATACGCACTCGAATTAATGAGCTATTACTAGTGTTACATTTTTGTTACATTACGTTTTCCTGTTGTTTTACAGTTTCAGATAGTTTTTACAATGTCACACTGTTACATGCTTTTTTTTTAACCAGGCAACAAGAAAGAAATATGTTTTATTTAGAAGCCTCACGACTGAGTAAATAGGGAGGACAGCAGGAATAAAATGGTTATTTGTTACAGTTGATTTGCACATTAAAAAGACTCATCTTCTTTACGGCTGTCTAAATATGGCATTGCCTCTATGGCTTGGTATCATGTGTGAGGTTTGATTGGAAACCCTGTTTTCTTGCCACTTCTAACAGAATTTCTCAAGATGTAATTTGCATTCTTTTGGGTTGTGACCTAGGACCTTTCCCCACTGTTGACTTCAAGTGTTCTACATCTGCCCTTCACCTGGCAATAAATTACACTGGCATGTGAAATCACTGATTCCTATCCTGCCTTTGTTGCTTTTGTTTCAAGCCACTGAAATTCTCCGACTTCTTTCCAGTGTTACAGGGTCTACCCCTAACAAATTTTACGTACATTGAGGCTACCCGCGGGGATTATTGGAATAAGGAAAAGAACATGCCGGTGTAGCTAAAGACAACTTAATCTGTCTCACTTATAGGACAGAAACAAGATGAAAGCAGTGCGGTGGAGATACAGCAGAGCAGCAAGGTTGCCAGTGGATGTTTGTATCATGGTAACAACATGCATGTTGGAAAAAGCCCTCAGAGGAGGGATATAATAGACTGTGTGTGCTATTGCCTCTTTTCTGGCAGTAGAATTGTGTCTCGAAAATGTTTAATCAGCAGGTATGGGGGTTTTGCATCATAAATTTGTAAACAAATGAGCAATCAAATTAAGAAGATTCCCTTTTCCTCCCCATAGGGAGCATATCCTGAAGGATGCTGACAGTACAAAATGGCGCCGCCTTCCTGTTCTGTATTTGAAAAGTGATAAAATGCCAGCAAAGCACAACGGAAGTTCTAAGAAATGGAACAATTATTTCTTTATAGACATTCCCCACCCACCTGGTAGTCACTTCTCAGAATGAAGCGCATCTTCTTTACGGCCTGGTTTGTTTTACAGTCTCTGTAAAAGGGAGGAGGGAAAGGAGAGAGAAAGAGAGAGAGAGAGAGGGAAAGGAGAGAAAGAGAGAGAGGGGGGGGGAAAGGAGAAGGAGGGGAGAGATCTTGCACAGCATACATATATGAACTGTATTTACATGCATACATCTTCACAAATATTTAAAATTGTATTTGTCTGAGAAAGGCATAAAAGCTTAGGGCTAAACTGAAATCACCATATGGCACACCCATTTTATGAATATCTAAGTATGCTTCCAGTTTTG
This sequence comes from Notechis scutatus, assembly GCF_049901735.1. Taxonomy (NCBI): domain Eukaryota; kingdom Metazoa; phylum Chordata; class Lepidosauria; order Squamata; family Elapidae; genus Notechis; species Notechis scutatus. Next base: position 143,164,307 of record NC_142011.1, on the reverse strand, counting down.
AATGCTTCTCTCCCATTATTGCAATTTAGCGCAGCTACTATGCAGTTTCAATCTTCTTTCTTCTCCTCCTCTAATACAGGTAAGTCCTCAGCATACGACTGAGCCCAAAATGTCTGCTGCTATTTTGCTACATGTTACAATCTTTCTGGCCACCGTTGTTAAGTGAATCACTGCAGTGATGCTAGTAACATGGCGAATCTGTTAAGTGAATCTGGCTTGTCAGAAAGTGCCCAAAGAAGATCACATGACCCCCCCGGGACACTGCAACCATCATAAATATGAGCCAGTTGCCAAGCATCTGAATTTTGATCGTGTGACCAAGGGGATGCTGCAACCGTCATAAGTGTGCAAAATGGTCATAAGACCCTTTATTCAGTGCTCTTGTAACTTAAACAAACTGTTGTAAGTCAAGAATTATCTGTATCTTCTTCCTGGGCTGCTATTTGACTAAAATTGCTTTGATAATCCATAGAAGTTGTTTAAGGATACCCTGAACTCCAGGAAAAAGTTTGATCTATCTAGCCAGGCTTATCGGGGGGCCGATTGAGCCGAGGAGGACAAAAAATGAGTACAGAACTCTACAGAAATAAGATCTAATAGGGCGGGAAAAGGTATCTCAATACGGAAGCATGTATGGAAGAATAAGGATTTGTCTAAAACGGCTATTCCCCCAAAACATTCAGAAATTAAAGTTCATTTCCTTGACCCATGATGAGTTATGCTTTACGTACAGACTGTACTTTTGCATGCCTTTTGTTCAGAAAGTAAATTTTCTAACAATGAAAGTGAGGAATCTCAACTTAATGAATCCCAAGTGTGCTGTTTCTGCCCAACACAAAGGCCCAGCTTTGCCCTTATCCTTCAGTGACAAAAGTACAGCATCTGTGTCCTTTTATTCAATCACAGGTGTTGCTCTTTCTGATTATAGGTATGGTGCAAACTAGCCATCAGATGGGTGGGCCCGTAAACGTTTTTTCTTTCCGGCTTCTGTACGGTAATCAGTAACGCTAAAAATCAGCACATCAGAATCTTAGGTTCCATTTCATTAGACAGGATGGACTCTCTTTTGTAGAGGGCTGTCTAAGAGTCTGACATGCCTCCCATCAAAAATCCATTTAATTTTAAACTGTGTTTGACTGGGGCACTTGAAAATTTTTGCTAGCTTTAGTGTGTCCGTATCACAGAGCTAATTTGTTTCAATGGAGGGCATTATTTTTGGGCTGTGATTCAGAAAGCTCAGCCGGTCATGCAGAGAAAGCTACAGTGTATGTATGTTTTTGCCTCTATTTTCGTGGCATGAGAATTGCTGCTGAAGGGTCTAATCACCAGGTACAGGGGATTTGCTTCATAAATTTGCAAATTAGTAGTAAACGATCAAATGGCTTCTTGCCATTCTCAGTCGCTTGGTTCCTGCTGACTTAAAATGGGAGTTTGTAGTATGTAATAATAACATTCTTTTCACCGTTTTTCGACTTTTATGAGGAAAAATAAATAACTCTGCATGCTTAATGTACCTACTTGGGTTTCCCTTTGTCTACAAAAGTAAATTTGGTATGTAGGGGAGCAGGAAAAATACAGCTCTATGCAAAGGCATTTTGTGTTGCTGGAGTAAGAGCAGGAATTACATGGACAGACTTAAACTGATTTAATCACTTCATAGCTTTCATTCTTGGCAACTCTGGGAATGGTAGGAAGGAAATACAAAAGAATTTAGCACTTTCACTAAATCATAACACACAGGATTCTTTGGGGGAAGCTCTATGGGGGAAAAAAAAACCATTGCAAGTTTGTACTAATTTGGATTATTTGCGTGGAAAGACAAATACTTTCATAGGTTTGCATTCACGTGGAATCCAGTGTCCTATTGATTACAGAAACTGCCTTAGAAAGTAGATACTCATTTTTCAATAAACCATTGTCACCCACATTTCAGTCTAGATGGTGTATAAACTGAGATGATTGAGTACGTGATGTGAACAGGAAATTGAATACAACACGATTAATCAGATTTTCTTTAATGAACTTTCACCTTTTAAACGAATATTTGCAATCATTTCTGAAGATGGGAGCATGTATTAAAATAGAAGATACTTCCATACGCTACCATTGCCATTCCTTAATCCCTCCAAAGCAGACTGAAAACAAATCTCTAATTGTCTTCTAAAACCCTGAGAGCAAGGACAGGTATTGTAACAAAAACAGTCTCATCTTATTTCATACAAAGGAGAAAGTTAATTAATCCAATTCATTGCTTACGACCACACATGCCTACATTTCTACTTCATGCTGTCTACATTTCTTTGGCCATAGCCAAGTAGAAAAGGAGATAGAGAGAGAGAGATGAAAGAAGGAAGTAGTCCCAACAGTTCCTTCAAAAGAGACCTGAAAGGGCATCAAACCTCTTTTCTCCTTGAAAGATCAGGAACCCTGAAGTCATGGTTCCTGCAAACAGAAAAACAGACTACTCTTAAGATTCACAGAGTTGAACTGTTCTAAAAAGAAAAAGAAACAGTAAAAGGACTAAATTTACTGCGACTTCGGATGCATCATAGTTGAGCCAGAAAATAAAACAGCTTATGAATGCAGCAGGCGTTGTAGGATCGCGGAGTTCCCCAGTTGCTTTTTGAACTGGGGCGGCATTCTCAAGTGAAAATGGCCAGACACTTCTGCTTAACACTGAAGTTCACAGATTAGCCTTTGGCAAATCAGTATCTTAATTTTTAATGACTTATTAGATTTCTGTGAGGCTAAAATGATGCTCTCAGAGGAAAACTGATGTTACAAGATGTAGTTAACAACGATGTCAGTGTGCACAATCTACATTTTAGGTCTGTAAATCAATTGTAATGAATTTAAAAAGTAAGCCAATTCAACTATAGTTCTTTGAAAAAAGCTTTATCCCTTCTTGGATTTTTCCACAATTTTGCCGCTGAAATTAATGCGGATATCAGAGCTTCATATTGGTGCTACTGATTTATGAAGAGAGCTGATAAAAAAAAAGCAATACAGATTGCTGCTTATTTACACAAGGCCATCCAACATGCGATGAGTTAGTATTTGTCTCCCTAAATTCTGTAAGTGGTTATCTTTCAGCTGAGATTATAATCAAATGTTTTCTGTAGTAAGTATTCAAACTGTCACATTGCTCTGTAGCCCATTCTTCCATTACAAAATGCTTCTACTAGGGCCTACTCATTTTGGAGCGTTTTTTATTTGGCCACTTCAAAACAATAGTCTTCCATGCTCTTTTACACTTGTTTATATGAGTCTTGGTACACAATCCACCTCTGTGTTTCAGTTTCAACCAGTTAAGAGATGGTAAGAGGTTCTTGCTGTGGGATGCAGTGAATAGTTTCTGACAAACTTTGGATCTTTATCTATAGAATTACACACACCCCTCTCTTTTATTTATGAATAGTTTTTATATTTATGAATGGTCATGTGATTAAAATTTGGAAGCCTGGAAAATGGCTCGCATTTATGACGGTTGCAGTGTCCCAGGGTCATGTGATCACTGTTAAATGGACATGAAAAGGAAAGAGCAGGACCAGAGGGTTGCAGGAAAACTCTTTTATTTTAAAGCGCAGGGGAAAAAGGCTGCGGCCATCGCCGGCCTTTTATAGCCAGCGCTGTCCAACATTTCAGCCACTGACGGGGCTTCGTTATTCCCGCCAGTGGCTGAACCAATGAGTGGAGTCCGACATCAGACTCCACTTTACATGCAGCATACATGAATATTTATGAGGCATCAATGAATATTTAACAATCACCTTTTGAGATCTTCTGACAATCAATGGGGAAGCCAGATTCACTTAACAACCATGTTACTAACTAAAAACAACTGCAGCAATTCAATTGACTAGTGTGGCGAGAAAGATCCTAAAATGGGGTCAAAACTCAAATAATTGTCTTTCTTAGCAATGGAAAATTTGGGCACGGTTGTCATAAGTCAAGGACTACCTGTATTTTCTTCTCGGTATTAATTTTGGTTTAAAAAGATCAGAAATTCGATAGCCAAGGAAGTGCTGTCAAACTGAACTTCTGGCAAATCAATTATAGTCACACACCTCTCTTGAAGCCACTACTTTCAGAAAAGCCAGTTCCCTTGAAGCAGCCTAGTTGAAGCAGAGACAGTTGAGGCCAATATTCAGTTTCTAGAGTGAAATCTGAAACCAATGATTTGCCAAATGTCCTGTGGTTTATTTTTTCCCTCGAGAAAGTGGAGGCAGAATGAGAGAAACAGCAATAAAATGTGACAAAGCTTAGCTATGAAACTAATTTACCACTCCTAGTGGGAGAGGGGGTAGAAAACTATAGCAAAATAAGTTTTTTTTGGAAGGCCAAGTAGTTCATAAAATAGGGCGGCACCATGTAGCTATGTTGATATTGCTGGCTGAGAAATTTTGAAAAATGTCCTACCGCATTTCAAGGCCATCGGGTTGGGAAGGCGGCTGGAAGGACATTTCTATACAATTGTTAACTTTATCCCACAGGAACGGTTTGATGCTGTGCTTTAAGTGTCCTCGCTATTGTCATTCTCACAATGTTTGGTGATCCCCATAAGTCACCCAACACTCCTACCGGTTGAGCAGGAGGGAAGACCAAAAAAAGAAGCTTGTCCCTGTCTTTGCCACTGTCCTGTTGCATTTGGGATTGACTGATTTATTTTGCAGCATGGGAGCATTTAGAAACACAATGGAATGGTGGTAAGATTCCCTGGGGACTGAATTTTAATGGGAAATGAAGGGAATGAAGATGAGGCAAAGATCTCGCCAATTAGAAACTGCCTTCTCGAGCGCCAGTTTTAATGCTGCCAAGTGATTGTTACAACACTTCCTCCTAAGCCAAAATGAAGCTGTGCTGGAAGTTAATCAGAACTGCAACACAAGTTCAATGCTGGGAGATAACTGTCACATGGTGTTGATCCTAGATTGACACGAGTGCAATGGATGTAAAGGCATTTAGTCTTGGACAGCTTTCCTGAAGTTTTGCAACATTACTTACTGCCATTTCTAAGGAACAGAGGACAAGATCAAATTTAAAATATCTGGGTTATGATGATGAGAGACCTACTTTGCTGTATCAGTAGGTGCTACTCTGACTTTATTCATTGCATCTTAGGATACACTTCTTCTATCTGGTGTCTCCGGATGTGGCGAATTGTAATCTATAAATCTTAATTCTGATTATGCAGAATAACATAGCTGTTCGGGTGGAAGAGTTAAATGGACAAAATGATCAACCTGGCACCAGAATGCAAATCCTGTTCTTTTTATACATGCTTGGACGTTACCTGTACACATAGGAGATGGGTCTAGCTTGCTCAGAGCCCCCTTGTGGATGATGTTGCTAAATAGTTCAGCAACAGAAAACAAGGATGGGGAATACATTCTATCAGAAAAATTACAACCACGGAGGTTATTACATAATGAAAGAAGGGAAATAATGGACTTTACATGCATTCTAGAATAAAACATTTGTGGGTTATCCTTGAATTAATTTAATAAAGGATAAACCTCAGCCACCAAAATCCATATTGCTGAATTTTAGTTACTGGAGAATAAAATAGTATCTCCCACCTGGTTTACATTCTAAAGCATATGGAATCCAGAAATCTGAATTTAATTCCAGCCATTCTGCTGCCTGCTTATTTCATTGGCTGATGGGGCAAAGCATAGCTGGGTTAATTCCTGTTCCTTCCTTAAAAGAAGGGACTTCTCTGTGACTGTATTTTGAGGAGTAGAATACATTCCCAATGTTTGTTTACGAAAAGCTGCTAACCCCCTTCTTTCCAATCCAAATTGGGATTATTGTGTAGTGTAGTGGCTTGAATCTTCTAATTGCACCATTTCAATTCATCAAATTATTTTTTATTGTACATATAATAGGAGCAAAACAACTATTTCCTTAAAAATGATTTTCCTTAGCATGGAGTAAAAAACATTGCATATAACTTCCAAAATCTGCTTTTTCACATGATTATACCCAGTAGATAGAATCTCTCAACAGGTCGTGATTCTTTTGATCCTTAACATATTACAAACAGAAAAAAAATCCAGTGGAGCATGGTTTAAGAAGTTTGTACTTGAGATGGGAGAGACTAGCATGGTCTGTAAGAAAAGATTTTGAACAAATAAAAAAATAGAAAAGAAAATGCAAGAAAACCAATATCCCACCTACATATCTGTCAAAAGATGATATATTGTAATCCTTTGTGAGCTTTGTGAGTTCTTCACACATAATTCACAGCCGTATTATCAGGGATTGACTTTTAAACTTTCTCTTTTTACTATTGCTTCTTCATTATCATTCCATAATGACACCATCAGCATCTTTGTTATTCTTATCAGGGGTGGGATCAATAACTACTGATTCAGTGATTTTATGTGTCGCGCAAAGCAGCTGTGGTTGAAAAAGCAGGAAATAAAGGTCAGGGCGGGTGGCCCAAAACAGCAGCAGACATAGAACCGGTTCTATGTATGCTCTCTGTTTGCTGCTCTTCAGAGCAACCGGTTCTACAGAAGTGGACAGAACCAGTAGAATCCCACCCGATTCTTATTCCCAAAGGTAAAGGAGGACCAAATACGTTCTCCTCTTCTGCACAATACAGTATGTCCAGATGAGTTTGCAAGTCAGAAAATTGCTGGCCTTCTCTCTTCTGCAAGCACTGTTTTTGGTGAGGACCAAAATATTTTTAAAACTATGGCAGTCGACACATGATGTTTGCTGGATATTGATACATTTTAAAAAAGAAACCCCACACATCCCTCTAAAAACTACGTACCAAGTCAAAAGCAACGTACCACACAGCTTTGCCCTTGTAAATGCAGAGAGCTAGGGGGAAACTGATGTCAATCTTTTTCCCCTGACATGTAGGGATTTGGGTGAGTGTGGAAAATCATTGCTTTTTTAAAAAAAATAGCCCTCCCCTTACAGAACAAGCCATTACTGAGATTATTCTTGTGCCTGGAAGGAATTGTTAGAACTTAATGACATCAGAAAGTAACATTCCTATATGGTAAAATTTCAGTGATGTTTGCAAAAATCATCGAATCATGGCATTATATATCTCTCCTCCTCTCCCCTTTAAATTTGCCTCTACGTTTGTGCCACGTCAAGCAGGAAAAATCTGCTTTGTTCCATGAGCAGTTCAGCTACTCACACGTGACCAAAAGTTACATTCATTTCACATCATCTTTAAGGATGTAATAGTGAAATGAATGCAAAGGTAAGCCAAGCAAAGGCAAAGCCTTGCGGTCAACCAAGCTGAAAGTCACAAAGATCAACCACTCCTCTCTTATACATCAGACTATATAAAATTTGGGGGCAGAGAAGGTGGTGGGGCGGAGGCTTATGCGATGGGGGGAATTTTTATACCAGCAAGCCACCGCACTTAAATGTCTTGTTCAGCAATTTTGAGTATCTCCACATAGTAGCCATTGATCTGAATCTCCCTGCATCTGAGATAATGGTTTGATAGCTAGGTAGATAGATAAAAAAATTTAGGCAACTTGTTACTGTCCTACAATTTGAGTCTAGGCTCTTTTTAAGAGCATCTCCCTAGGAAGGATATATCACACATTCACATACAGACACACAGAAGAATGGTTGCAAATGTTGGCAACTTAAAAAGGCTTCTGTTGTCTTGCCTGGGATTCATATCTTCACTTTTTCCATTTATTGGTTCCAAACATATCAAATGTCAGGAACATTCCACTGGATTGTCTGACTGATTTGGTATCACTTCAGTTCCCATTTTCTGGAAAGGAGTTATAAAACTCTATAAAACTGAATGTGAAACTCAGCCACATCCTGTAAGAAGACATGAGAGTGTGATGGCCCCATTGGAAACCGGTTCAAAGCAGGAGGAGGAGCTGGAATAAGGACTATCCGTTCGGGGGCGCATGTTTCCCCGGGAATGCCCAGAGCCCGGGGCCTGAGGATGGTGTAATCCTAGGTCCATTCAGCATTGGAGGAAGTGGTCAACCAGATGGAGAGCTGCCTGCCCTAAGAAAAGCAGGTGATCAAAGGCCAGCACAAGGAAAAGGCAACAGATCCCCTCCAACCAGGAACAGCTACCTCCTCTGTCCGATCCGTGGGCATGGAGAGCAGAGTGGAGGGAAGCACAGTGGAGGTCTGCAAGGCCAGGGGTCCCCAACCACCGGGCCCCGGACCGGTACCGGGCCGTGGAACATTTTCTACCGGGCCGCCGGTTTGCTGGTGCCGCCATCTTGTTTCGATGATAAAGTGCTTCCGGGTGAGCTTTTCCGGTTGGAAAGCGGCGTTTGGGTCCTGAAGGAATCCTCGTGCCTTAGTTTCATCGAAGGGGGGGGGGCGGCTTCGAACGAAACTAAGGCGCGAGGATTCTTTCAGCACCCAAGGGAAGGCGAGCCGAGCGACCGTCCCGAAGCCGATCGACAAAGGTACAAAGGAGGCGTTGAAGGTGGCGGGGAGAAGCGGGGGACGGCTGGCTGGCCGGTCGCTCGGCTCGCCTTGCCTTGTCATGCGTGCTGATGCTGGCACCGGGCCGCGGATCATTTTGTGATGCCGGTACCGGGCCATGGCACAAAAAAGGTTGGGGGCCACTGTGCAAGGCTGCTCAAGAGGAAGCAGCCCCACCCCTTTTTCACAAGGAACACCTGGTGTGGGGTGATTTAGCCAGAAGCTGGGGGAAGATGCATTTGCTGGGAATGTTTGCTTTGGTGTGCGCTTCCCTGGCTTTTGTGAACCCTGATTCACAGGACTCTGGGTTGTGTTTCTGCTCTGTGGACTCAGAACCTTGGGTCTTGCTTTGAGAATCCTGAGCTTTGCTTGTGGAACTCAGGCTTGGCTTTGTATTTTTATGAAACCTCGGATCTTGTTTTGTGTACCTTGAATCTTGCTTGCGGAACTTTGATTTTGCTTTGTGTTTTCTGAACTTTGGATCTTGCTTGTGGACTCGGAACCTTGTTTATGGACTGCAGACTTTCTTCTTGCCTCGGTGGGACAGCCTTGGACCTAGTTTGTGGAATCGGGTGGTATTGTGTGTGGGTGACTGCTGTCATTTAAAGTGGGGTGGAGATTTATTGGCACCATGGGAGGGCTGTCTGTCGCTGAAAAGCTATGCAATAAATGGACTAGAGTATATTGGTATCTGCTCATGCCAGGGTAAATCATGTCAGAACAGAGAGGGATTGCAGGGACATGAATGAGAAACTTTCAACCAATGGAACAGCTTTCCCTCGGAAGTTGTGGGAGCACCATCACTTGAGACCTTCAAGAAGAGATTGGACTGCCATTTGTCAGAAATAGTGTAGGGTCTCCTGCTTGGGCGGTGGGTTGGACTAGATGACCTATAAGGTCCCTTCCAACTCTGATTATCTGTTATCTGTTGGACATGTACCACCACCTCAGTATTTGTTCACTGTATTGTCTTTCATCTGCAGCTGAAATGTATCCCCATGTTGTAGATATCCAAATAGAATGATAGGTATATTTTAGGGAATTCCATGTAAAGGTAGGCTTCAATTGGTCCAGAGTTGCTTCTTGGGTGGAAATATTCATGCCAGTGTTGTCCCCAAAATTTAGCATCCATCTGAAACTACATTCTGTAACTTGTTCTGTATTATATTTTAACAGCAATTTATAAATTCTTGAGTTTACATTTTTCATATTTGCACAATTCTATTTCAGATTCATTCCTACTCCCTCTTACATGTTTCACACCCTTTTCAAAATGTGCCTTTACTTGTGCATGGGAAAATCAAGTCAAATTTACATTAGACACAAGAACAGTTTTCCCCCGAAAGCCATCACTCTGCGAAACAAAAATTCCCTCAACACTGTTCAACTAATACAAAGACTGCACTACTATTACTGTTAATCTTCTCATCACTCATTATCACCCATCCCCTCCCACTTGTGACTGTATGACTGTAACTTTGTCGCTTGTATCCTTACGATTTATATTGACTGTATCCTAGTATGATTTGATTGCTTATTGTATCCTATGACTATCATTAAGTGTTGAATCTGATGATTCTTGACTCTTGGCCAATGTATCTTTTCTTTTATGTATACTGAAAGTATTTACACCAAGACAAATTCCTTGTGTGGCCAATAAAGAATTCTATTCTATTCTATCTATACCTTCTGTACTTAACTGCACTTAAATTTTATGTATAGGTTTGCCACCTATAAACAAAATAAATGGACTGAGCCTGAAATTTCGTTGATTTCTGCCGAGGTTTGTCCCTTTTCCCTTCAAAGGCCTATTAGAGAGGTAGTGAGGAAGTTACTGTTGTGCTATTATTATGAACAAATAAGATGTTGGAAAAGTGTTTGAATAAATGAAGTGACAGGTTGTTTTAATCAGAAAAAAACATGGGAGAATTCTGAAGGATTGAAGATACAGTGTTATTGATTTGGTGGCCTTAAAAGGCTTTATCCTTTGATGATTAATTCAGTGAATAAAAATCTATAAAGATAGCTTGGAGTTTTGGAAGAAATCTGAAGTAAATGAATTAGATATCTTTGAATCCTTGGCATGACTTAGAGCACATGTGGTGCTATGCAGAAAAGAGGAAAATGCAAGAGAAAATGGATTTTTGTTCCAAGTTTTAAAGTCCCATAATCATCAGCATAGACATGACCATCAAATGGCAGGCATTGCCAAATAATCAAAAAATTAGACTTCCTGTGACTACATTTAGCAGTTGCTTGATTTACCCAAATTGATAATAAAATTATTGATAATAAAATTATCAATTTCATGGAAGTAAGTGTTAATATCACTGCTAATATATGTGGTAAATTATGCTGCTGTCAGTCACAAGGGCAAAGAGAATGGTCACTCTCAGCTTTGAAAATAATGAAAATTGTATTAGTTCTTTGTGAACTCTAATTGTTAAAATCTCACTCTTTCCCAATATAAAATCAAAATATGCATTCCCTTATAAAAATGGATCTGAATGTATGTAGCTTAAAAATGGTCAAATATCCAGGCAACAACAGATTCTGCTACATATTGTGTTCAAGAACAAACTGAAGGAAGTGTTACAGTACCATATGAAAAGTGGAGAACATGTTAAACAGGTTGTACAATTAGGTTGTTGAATAATATTTAATATTTAGAATATTAAATATGTGTAATTTGTAATGTACACCTGTAATATATGTGGCATTTGTAATATACATTAATATTTGTATGCATTTACTGAATAAATGTATATGGTTGCCCAATTCACACACAGTGACTCTGGACATCTTACAACATTAAAATTTCACAATGTAAGAACCCATAAACCCCCCATCTCCTCCCTGGCATTGGTAAATACACAATCACACAAGCCACATGATCAGGTCTAGGCAAATCAATTTGGGGTCTCCAATGTACAGAAGCACATATTCAGGACCTTCCAAAAAAAAAAAAATAACAAGGTGTGAGAGCCGATATAACTTATCTCAGGGAGAATGGTGTTCCAAAGGGAGGGGACGCCACAACAATGAAAGTTCTATTGCTTGACCCCACTAGATGTACTTTTGTAAAAGACAGGACCCGCGACATATCTTGCCTTCCCCCACTGATGGGCTGGGTACATGTAAATGGGAAGAGGTGGTCCTTCAAATAATCTGGCCTCAAGCAATAAAGGCTTTAAAGGTGATAACCAGCACCTTGATTTCCACCTGAAAGCAAAATGATTAACCAATGCAGCTCCCAGAAGAGGTGGCACGTGCACAAATCTCAATTTGCACAGAACTATGCAAGTCTGTTGCATTTTGAACCAACTGAAATTTCTTGACACTTTTGAAGAACAGCACCATTGTAGAGCACATTGCAGTATTCCAACACTGCCCTCCCCCACCCCCCCAAAATTAACCAAAACCAAAAGTTATGTATTAAGAGAGAAATGAGAACTTATTATAGAATACAGAGTATTTTTGGCCAATTTCCTGTCTTTTTAACTAAAACTGTAGACAGAAATCATGTAAATGAATGGACTTGTTCTGCCACTTTGTTAGTCTTAATTCAGGTACAGCTACACCTTTACCACAGATCAGGTGAGTGAGTGCAGCACCCTTTGGACTTTCCTTTCTTCTTTCTTTCTTCTGTCCTTTCCTTTTCCTTTCTTTCTCCTTCCCTATTATTTAATAGGGTGGCCTGGGATCCTGTGTTACTATAGCTTGTTTTATTTTTATTTTATTTTCTGAATCAGTTCAAATCCAAGTTGATTGAAGAAGGGCCATGGGAACTGAGAAAGGGGGCCTTGAAAGACAGACCATCATCAGTTAACCTAGCAGGCTAAAGCCATAAGTAACTCACCTGTCAGTCTTTAGCAGTGTCATTCAGAGAGGTATTTCTTCTTTAGACAATGTTTAAGTGGCTAGCTTATATCACCCTATATTTAATACAGGGATTGTTCCTTTTAAAACAGCCAGAAATTAAATCAGTCCTGCTGAATTATTTGACCAAAGATTTAACTAGTTTTGCATCCTGTTTCGAGATCTCTCTTCTGGTTAGCGATTGCCACATCAGAAAACTATCAGTAAATATGGGATTTTTGACTTAAGATTCTTACTACATCAATTAACTACACAATCTTCTGCAATTCTGTAATTACAGGTAAATGCTCGGCATTACTTAAAAGCAATCACAGAATCCCACCACAGATATGCTAGGGTAGCCAACAATTTATTATCTCCATTTATTATAATCCTCTGCTTCATTTTCTTTAACCAATTACCAATCGCTGAAATATATCTGATTAGAAATCACAATATATGACATTTTTGACAACTATTCTTCAAAATAAAAATATTAGATATAGATGGGGTACTTTTTGACTAGAGGTCTTTAAGGATTGAGGCAAAGCTTTTGTTGTGCTCTGTTGACAATTCTAACAGAATGCTTCAATCTTTATTTGTAACAGAACAGAGGAATAAAAACCAAAAACAGACAGATTGAAAATTGGATCAAGCAGCTAGTACTTCAGGGAGTACAGATCATGAACAAACAGAAAATGAAAAGGTGTGCTGAGCACTGGGTATTTTTAAAAGAGAAAAATATTTTGTAAGTTAAAAGAGGAAAAAAGCACATTATATGCTTTCAAAAATGTTAATCTAAGTCTGCTGGAATGCAAACCTCCCAGTCAAAAATGGAGTAACTTATATATGTGAAAAATGTACAAATGCTTTCAGAGAAAACCTCCCATAATATTACACTTCAGACCAAACTTGCAAAAGTAACAATTGCTTCAATTTATGTTCCATACGATAGCAAAGTACACTTGAGTACATTTATAAATTTACCTCCTGCTCTATAGTTATAGCAAGATCCTCTACTTTCTATAATTTATCCTTTCTATAATTTACCAAAATCATTAATCCTGTTCATTTATTTTCTGTTTTACAAAAAAAAAATCCATAAGGCATTTCCAGTCAGCAATAAACATTGATATTGTCTTTTCTTTGCTCAAAGAAGTCAATTTAGCCATCACAGTAAATTCTATCATCTTTACCAACCATCCCTTTAATTTGAATCTTTTCACCTTTGTGCATACAATGCACAAAGTTATCTCCCAAAAAATCAAGCTTTGTGACCTTTTCCCCCAATTGTTTGTCCATCAATTCCAAAAGAAAAACCTCTGGTCTCAGCTGTATATTAACTTTTAAAATATTCTGAATCATTGTGTACAGTATATAAAGTTTTCTAGAATTTTATATATCCACTAAACATGATAAAATGTTCCTTCTTGTTGTTCATGTTTCCAAAACGGATTTGAAATGACTTTATACATACTAGACAATTTCTCCTGTGGTAGATAACATACATCACTTTATAAAAACTGTCTTTTTAAGAGTATAACAAAAAAGTAAATTTGAGTCCTTTCAATCACATATTTTACCATAGTTCTATCTGTATATTATAACCAATATTTTTAGCCCACTTTATCATACATTCTTTCATTTATTCTTCTTGTTTTAAACTTCAGTAAACTTTTTGAGATATATTTTAGCACTACCATGTTCATCATTTGTACATTTGTATTTTAAACCGTCTTACAATGTTCAAAATCTTAAACTCTTTTGTCTACTTTAAATCTAATAACTCTAAATAAGAAAACCATAGACAATTATATCCCTCTGCTATTAGTTCTTCTATTTTATAATCCCCTATGAAAGAAGGCAAATATACATTTCCCAGGATAATGTTGCAGGATCCGATTTGGGTCGGTCAACGGAAGAAGAGGTGTAGTCTTCCAAGCTTTTGGACTTGTGCTGGAGTTCATCCTCAGGGAATTTTTCTCTCACCAGAATGTATGCTTTGGGCTATTCTATGTATACTATTTATGTGGTACATGATTGTCTATGGCTTTTTAATTCTTGACTGGGGTGTTGATGGCTGGTTATTAAGGTGTTGGCTGTTGTGCTGCCAAGTTCTAGGCTCCCAAATACACTGGATAAATCATCACTTCTGTTGACTATGGGGACAAATAATGCATTGCAAGGATCGCTTTGTGGTGGGAAATACTTCTAATATAATCTACTGGATCCCCTGCACAGATTGCCCCTGTGACTGTGTAAGACAGATGAGGAGAAAGCTAATCACCAGATTGCAAGAACTTAAAAAGAGCGGTCAGATGAGGAGACCCGAGCTTATTGGTAGCCTCACATTGCAATAAATAAGGACAGTTTTGCAATTACTAAGATTGTTGATTGAGCAAGTACAAAAACAGCCATGGAAATTATCGAAGCCTGGGAAACAGACCTCTTGTCAATCATGTCCTTCTAACCCCAAGAGCCTTCTATTTCTCAACAGCACCCATTCTTTCATCTAAAACAAACAGTGAACTTCAAAGTACAGTTTCAAATCAGGTAGACCCAATCTTCTTCTTTCCTTTGCATCCTGTAACACCTTACATACAAGGACTACTTGTATAACTATTATTCCTAAACTTTACTCCCAAACTTTATGAAGGTAGATGGTAGACATCTGGTAAGAGTTCTAAATAGCAATAGCACTTAGACTTCTGCTTCACAGTAATTTACAACCCTCTTTAAGCATATTCTGCCCAACAATCTGGGTCCTCATTTTACCAACCTCGGAAGGATGGAAGGCTGAATCAACCTGGAGCCAGTGAGAATCATTGTTTATCAACTTCATAGATATGGAAGTGGCAGCTTTGACGTATGTGGATTTTAAATCCAAAATTGTAAGACCAAACAGATGACCCTTCCGTATGAATGGAAACAAACTTAGTGAATTATTACTATAAGATGATATTAAACTGGACTTCCGGTTTGTCGGCTTCGCGAGCGGCAGGGATTTGCGAAGCTGCGCGATCCCTGCCGCGCTAGCCGTTTTTGGGGCTCCGACCCAGCCGGGTACGGAGCTAGGCTGCCCTGCAGGGGCAGCTGAAGGTAGGGGGGATCCGGAGAAGGGTTTAGGGGTGCTGCAGACCCCTCCCTGGCCGGCAGAACCCCTTTTCCCAGGACGGTGCAGCGGCGGTCCGTAATGGCCGCCACAAAGAAGCTGGCAGCCGGGTAAGAATGCGCAGGAGGAAGTGGAGAAAGTGATTGAGAGGAGAAAGTTTTTCTTGGCTCCTAGGACTCTAAGACATATTTAATAAAATTCCTGAAAAGTATGACTTTCTGAATAATACCTGCCAGAAGAGGAAAAAAGCGGCTGCTGGAAGGTGCTGAAAGGATAGCTTTCCCTCTTTTCCTACGGAATAAATAACTGGATATTAAGAAACCTATTTTTTAGGTGGAAATTGGTTTTAAGCGATGAGTGGGAAGAGAGAGGATTAAAAGAAAATATTTGTATGCTAAGATTTGTTGGAGCAGATGCCTTAAGGATTTGAAGACTAGAATATATTGTAACAAGACTTTAAACAGATTTGGACTTTCTTTCTCTTTGATTGATATCACCCCAGAAGGAGAAAGTGAGAACTCTGCCTTGGTTTGGACTGATTGATAACTTTGGGATTGTTTTATCTTTTTATTTTCTTTTGAATATTCTGGTTGTTGTAAGAAGAAAGAAGGAGAAAAGAAAAGAAAAGATTTATAATGGCTCTTTCTGTTGAGGAACTAAGAAATGGTGTGGAAGAAGCTTTCCTTTTCTTAGAAATGGCGCTTACTAATTATCAACAAAAATTACAACAGATGAAGACAGCAGAGGAACAAGAAAGAAAGGAAGGAGCCATCTTTAATGAATCTCAGAATTTGATCCAGAAAAAAGGAAGAGAGAAAGAAAAGAAAAGAAGAGAAAAGAAGAAAACTAAAGGATTTAAGGACTTAAGATCTAAAAAACATTTAAGAAAGGGAAAAATAAAGTGCAAAACCAATATGATGATTGTAAACAAAGGGGAAAAGAAATACGACAGAGAAGGGAAGCCGGTAAGGCAGAGGCTAGAAGAAGGGGGTAGAAAGGTTTGTTGGGAAAAGAAAGAAAGGGAAAAGGTGGAGAAAAGCTACAACGTTTTGAAATTAAATGGAAAAAGGAATTTTTTATGGATAATGGATAAAGTATAATTTAAAAAAAAAAAAAGATTTTGCAAGGTACATAAGATGAGATGGTAGTATTGCAATGGTTTAAGAGTTGATAAGAGATTAAAATGTTAAAATGTTTAAAAATGATTGGTTTTAAAACTTAATAATAGGAGAGGTTTAGAATATTGTTTTAATTAAAGAGTTTAATAAAATTATGGTATTGATGTTATTATAAAATTTTTATTATAGTATTTCTTTTTAATATTTGGATTTATTCTCTAATTATGCACTTAATTGTGTTGGATGTATTAGTTAGATAGAATGTACCAAGCAAAATCTGATTGGGTATTAGATATTATTTTAAAGATTAATTTGATTAACTTAGGGGGGAGATAGAAAGGCATCATACTCTGATTAATGATTTCAGGAGAAACTGATTTTCTTTTTTTTCATAAGGGATGAGACAAAGGGATGATAAAAAATGGACAAAAAGATACAAATATAATGATTTAAACTAAGATGATTAATTAAGGTAGAATTAAGAAGTGTGAAATATGTGGAGAAGTTAATATAGAAGGCTTAGAATGGTAAATAAAATAAGTAATGATATGTAAGATGAGCATGAATATAATTGAAGTCCATGAAGGAAGAGACACCTGGGTCCAAGTTACTTTCCAAAAAGATATTTTTTTTATGTTTTGTGTGTTGTGTGTATATGTCTTTTTTGGGGGGAGAATTGGTAAAAACTTGTAGAAATATAGAATGAGAATAATGGTAACTAAGTCAGAAAGAAACAGATGAAATAATAATAATGATATTGAATAAGAGTAAAGAGAAGTAAAGAGAAATTGAATAAGAGGTTTTGGTATATTATATGGAAATGGTTTAAAACAGAATCATAATTTATCTGACTTGTTAAATTTACAAGGGAAAAAGGTTTAAACATGTAATGAATAATGATAATTTGTGTGTTTTAAAAATTAATAAAACTTGTTTTAAAAAAAAAAAAAAAGATGATATTAAACTAAAGTGTTACCAAGAAATAGAATTTTTCCCAAATCTTTTAAAGTCCTAATATTAGTATGTCATCATTTGTCTGAGTCTTTTTTTTTTTTTTTTTGGTAGATTCAAATAGAAAGAAAGCCATGAAACAATAAAGGCTTTATTACTAAATAATATGAAACAATTAGAATCAAGCCATCCAGGTTCAATTCAAGCAGTTGGCAGTGATCTATAAAGCCCTTCATAGTAGAGGGACCAGATTACTTGTGGGACTATTTCTTCTCAGCTGTACCTGCCCATTCTGTGCAATCCAACAGGAGAGGCACCGTCTATGTCCTATCTGCTAGGGAGCATTACTTGACAGGTGCCCAGACAGCCTCCTTTGTTGTGGTTCCCACACTCTAGAGCAGGGGTCTCCAACCTTGGGAACTTTTGCGGACTTCAACTCCCAGAATTCCCCAGCCAGCAGCTGGCTGGGGAATTCTGGGAGTTGAAGTCCGCCAGGCTTAAAGTTCCCAAGATTGGAGACCCCTGCTCTACAACATCATTTCCCTGGCTTTTTGCAAAACCTTTGGAGTCTAGTTTTATTGCTGAGCTTGGGACCTGGATTGTGTGCTTGAGTCTGTATCTTGATTATATTGATTTATGGGTTTATCTCAGCTCCTGTATCTGTTTTTTTAAATGATGTTTTTATCGTGTTTTTGTTTGCTATTAGCCACCTAGAGTCATATGTTCGAGATAGGTAGCCATATAAATAGAGTAAATAAATACTTAACCCAATTTAGAAAAAAGGATAAAAGCAACATGGAGTCAGCTAGATTTATTAGAGGTAAGAGACCTATAGGAAACTGAATTTTATAAAAAAAATATTCTGAAAAAGGCAACAAATCAGATAAATTGCTGGCCTACAATACTAACTGCTAAAGGAATGAGATCAAAGCATTATTACTTCATCTGGGAGAGAACCAAACATGTTTCTACAATGAAAGTGATGATGCAACAATTTGTGAATTACTATTCCAGATTATATAGTAAACAGACAAATGATCCAGAAATTTTTTTAGTAAGTACTTTGAATTACTTACAAAATGTATTTATTAAAAGGAAGTTGTTAATCAATGTATAACTGAAGGTAAGTCTAGAAAGTCAGTTAAAAAACTGAAATTGAATCACATCACAACCCTGTCAGGAGTACAGAGACATTTCTGGGTTGGAAGGAATAGCCGATAACATCACCAAGGAACAATGGATGGAAACTGAACAAGGAGAGATTTAACCTGGAAATAAGGAGAAACTTTCTGACAGTGAGAACAATCAACCCATGGAACAGCAGTTGCCCTCGGAAGTTGTGGGAGCGCCATCACTTGAGACTTTCAAGGAGAGATTGGACTGCCGTTTGTCAGAAATGGTGTAGGGTCTCCCGCTTGGGCAGGGGGTTGGACTAGATGACCTACAAGGTCCCTTCCAACTCTGATGATCTTTTAAAACTTGTGCTATCTGTCTGGGGATGCCCAGTTGGGGGCTTTTTTCATGTCCCTGGCAGGAGCTAGACCAAAGGATGGGAGCTCACCCCACCCATGGCAGCATTTGGGTCTTGAATCTGGGCTTGCTAACCTCCAGCCTAGCCAGCCACAGTGCTGCTGCTGAAATTGATAGAATTCTGTATTATACCATAAAACTTTCCAAGAAATGTTGATTACATCTTTAACTCAAGTAATTATATTTAGGAATATGAAAAATTATCATACAAAGAACTCCTTATTTCTTAGTTTTAGAGAACTCTAAGGCCAGGCGTAATTGTCACAAATTAGAATTGCCAGGGCACTAAAGCATAATTGCCAAGTATTACTGCAAATTAGAATGGAATTGCCAAACAGTGTGTTACACCACATCTCTTTGAGAGGGTTCAAGCAGGTTCCCTCTGTCTATTGCCTCAAGAGGTGATTGAAGTAGATTTAGTTCTCAAACCAAGTGCACACAGTACAGGTTACTTCCAATAAATTATGTTTTCAGCAGCACAGGCTCATCTTTCTCTAACATAAAGATGCCATGTGTAGATTTTCCAGATGCATACTATTTGCATAATCATTCTCTTTTTAAAGACTGCAACTTTCAAATCAATCCCATGCTTTCTCAGCCTGACCTCTAGAGAACCCATGATGCATATTAATCTTTAGGAAAGAGACACGCCCTCACTTCTTTATTACTACTTGAGATGAAGAACAGACTGTAAAACAGCAACCTGGCTCAAAAAGAAATCTCAAAGGCTGCAGTGTTTAAGAAGACTGCAATCTTATATTATCAAGTTTAGATCGTGCTTTAAGTTTTTAAGTCTAAACACATTGATTAGAAGAAAAGCCCAATTACACAGAATGAGGCTACGCTGTGTGCTTCATTGGCAAGAATGATACTTTCTGCTGAATCATACTTTCTGCTTGGGAAGAGAATTGGTTCAGTTATAGCCTTTGAATACAGTACATGTATTACTACAAACATTACCTATAACTTGGCGCTCACAATTCAGGGTATTATCAAACTTCTTAAGGCATTTCCAAAGAGATGGAAAGCTCGCATGGTGTCATCAGTAATTTTCTGGCCCTGACTAGAAAACCTTTAAACTGGAACTTTTAAAATGCCACCAGGAATCAAATTTCATGCTAATAAGCCACTCTCAAAAACACTTCTAATGCAGAAGACACAGTAATATTTCTGTGGGGTGCTTTGCATAGATTAGATGGCAAAAAGGCATTATACAAACAGAATGGAAACTCCAGATTTGAAAATCTGGATATATTTCTCATATGCTATGCAAAGGTAGTTTCTGGATCATTTGGTATCCATTTCTACCAGTAACTGAGTATTTTTATTCCATTCTGTTAGTAAATCATGCAACACAGGAAAAGTAATGGTCTTTTTTTAAATCATGCATGGAAGCAATACTTCTATTACTGAGAGCAGTAACCTCTAATATCTATAGTCTTCGTCCCTTTCCTTTATCCCTTGTTGATTGCATCTGCTCAGGTGTGAAAATGTGTTAATATTAGATTTGTAAACAAGCCATTGATTTCTCATGATTGCTCCACATCTTCTCCATCACAACACACTTTTAACATATTGGCTAGGATTTAACCATTGGAAAATGCACACCGGTGCAAATCAAAGCATCAATTTCTGCAAAATATATAAAAGTAATAAAAAAAGACCTGCAACAGGTAGGGTTTAATACTCTGGTTCTTCTTCGTTACCTTTATCATGGAGAGGAGGCGGAGATAGAACAGTATGAACTTTTATCTTTCTATCTCAAAGATGGTGCAACGGCGTTCAAACATTTCTGGGGCAAACTTCAGCCCATCTCTTTGATAAGCAATTGATTTTTCTTTTCTCTCTTGGATGAAACTGACCTCCATAACTACTTTATTTATGCATGTATCGAGTTATGCAAACTCGCCCTACCTTTCGTTATAAAATAAAATCAAAGGCCGGTGTATAGATATTTTTTCTGTCTTGCATAACTGAATTGTGGGAGCGTTACCAAACAGCAAACATCGGGCGGGGAAAAGGGTGGGGAGTTTACTGGCCGAGGCTGTCGCAAGTGTAAGCCGGCACGGTTTGTGCGGAGCCACCCGAAGTCCTCGCTGTAGCCGACGGCGCTCTTGCAGCGAGAGAGGCAGTGCGGTGCGCGTCTGCTGAGGACCCGAGAAGGCGAAAGAATTGCTCACCGGGCCCGCTCGCTACCAGCCGCACTATGCACCGCTCTGCCCGCCCTGTCTACTACGGCGTCGTTTTCGCTTGGTATACGTTTTTTTTCTACACCTGCACCTACTTCGCGGCCAACCCGGACAAATCCCGCATACCCAAAGGCCAGTTCAACCCGTTTGAGGGCAGTCAGTGGAAATACCTGAGTTTTCTCAATGTGGTAAGTGTGCTGCCGCCTATCTCTCCGCCGCTGACGGCCGCGGCCTACCTGCCCCCCCCCGCTTAGCCTCGCCGAATAAGGCGCTGGTTTCTACTTCCGGCTGCAGAATACGCCCAGCGTGGCGGGAGTCGGCGGGATTCCCAGGTGTTGAGCGGGTAAAATGTGACAAAAAGCTTGTGTAAGCTTTAAGGCAGCCAGCGGGGGGGTTGCTTTTGTCTCCCACCTTCCCTCCGGCTAAAATTATAAAGGAATCATTGAATGCCCAAAACGGATAGGGAGACCTTCCACCACGCTTTTTCAACCCCAAACGGCTTGAAAACAAATGCAACCGTTTGTGTGAGAGTTGATTGCAAGTTCAATATAATAATAATAATAATAATAATAATAATAATAATAATAATAATAATAATAATAATAATAATAGTAATAGTAATAGTAATAATAATAGTAATAATAATAGTAATAATAATGGCAGCAATCCATATCAACCATCAGCACTAGTCAATGATATTTGTGATACATTTTTAAATGCTCAAGTTGATGGACTTTCATGTTTAATGAATAAAAGATAATAATAACAATAACAATAGCAATATATTTTTAAATATTCAGTTGACTGATTCATGTTTAATGAATATAATAATGATAATAATGATAATGAAAATAATAATAATAATAATAATAATAATGATGATGATAATAATAATAATAACGATAATAATAGTCTTGGTTGATACCTAGGATGCTGGCAGCAACTCATCAGCATGCCATCAGCACCAGTCAGTGATATTTGTGGTACATTTTTAAATGCTCAAGTTGATGGACTTTCATGTTTAATGAATAAAAGAGATAATAACAATAGCAATAGCAATATATTTTTAAATATTCAGTTGACTGAGTTGACTGATTCATGTTTAATGAATATAATAATAATTAATAATAATAATAATAATAATGAAAATAATAATAATAATAACAATAATAATAATAATAATAATAATAATAATAATAATAATAATAATAATAATAATAATAATAGTAATAATAATAGTAATAATAATAGTAATAATAATAGTAATAATAATGGCAGCAATCCATATCAACCATCAGCACTAGTCAATGATATTTGTGATACATTTTTAAATGCTCAAGTTGATGGACTTTCATGTTTAATGAATAAAAGATAATAATAACAATAACAATAGCAATATATTTTTAAATATTCAGTTGACTGATTCATGTTTAATGAATATAATAATGATAATAATGATAATAATGATAATAATGATAATAATAATAATAATAATAATAATAACGATAATAATAACGATAATAATAATAATAATAATAATAATAATAATGATAATAATAATCTTGGTTGATACCTAGGATGCTGGCAGCAACTCATCAGCATGCCATCAGCACCAGTCAGTGATATTTGTGGTACATTTTTAAATGCTCAAGTTGATGGACTTTCATGTTTAATGAATAAAAGAGATAATAACAATAGCAATAGCAATATATTTTTAAATATTCAGTTGACTGAGTTGACTGATTCATGTTTAATGAATATAATAATTAATAATAATAATAATAATAATAATAATAATAATGAAATAATAATAATAATAATAATAATAATAATAATAATAATAATAATAATAATAATAATAATAATAATAATAATAATAATAATTAATAATAATGGCAGCAATCCATATCAACCATCAGCACTAGTCAATAATATTTGTGATACATTTTTAAATGCTCAGTTGGGGGACTTTCATGTTTAATGAATAAAAGAGATAATAATAACAAAAAACAATATATTTTTAAATGTTCAGTTGACTGAGTTGACTGGTTCATGTTTAATGAATAAAAGAATACTAATACTAATAACTTTCAGTTGACTTCAGTTGACAGATTCATGTTTAATGAATAAAATAATAATAATAGTGATAATAATGATAATAATAATAGCAGCAACCCATATCAACCATCAGCGCCAGTCAATATTTGTGATATATTTTTAAATGTTCGGTTGACTGACTTTCATTTTTAATAAATGAAAATACAATAACAATAACAACAATAAGAATAACAATAACAACAACAATAAGAATATTTTTTTAAAGATTTAGTTCGCATTTATATGAGTTTAGATATCTGTATCAATATAGTTGGTTTGTGAGTATTTCGGGGGCGCGCAGAACATGTGCAAGCAATTTGTAGGGGTCCTATAGAAATCCAACAGTGAAACATGAAGAAATGGCTGCATCCAATTGACTGTTTTATGGGAGCTTCAGATGTCCTGAAAACTTTCCACAGAAATGCCCTTTCCCAGATCTTTATAGTACACCTTTGCAATGCTAAGAAAAGAAACACAATACAAGAAATTAAGTTCAGATGTTTAAAAAATAAGCAGTTATTGAATTCAGATTCACCACAACTTAACATGCATTCAGTGAAAAGAAAAGTACTGTGTAACTAGTTCTACAAACTGGAGGAAAACTCTGGTTTAAGGTTCATCAAATGCTGGTCCACTTTTTATTTATTTTTTTATAACACATCCTGTTTCAGGGATTTCTAAGATAACAATCTATGAAACAATTCAATATTGATATTTTTGAAAAATGTAAGTTATGTAATTAAGCTATAAGAAAATAGCCAGGTTTTAACCATGCACCACAATGAAATCTGTCAGCACCAGCAAAACTAAATGAGAAATTTCAATAATAGAGGGTGTGTAGCAAACCTCTTTTGAAATCAGTTGAAATATCAGATGAGTAAAAGACAATATTTCTGTTTATTGCTGATTGAAACCCCTTATGGAGATTTTGCATAAAACAGACAATTATGATTTATGGTGTAGATGATTAGACGGGACAGATTATAGAAAGAAGAAAGACATGTAACTTTAGAGAAAAAGATAAGTTTATAATTATACTTACAACTGCTGTAAAGATTGGAAGGCACTTCTTTGTAATGTGTTCTTTCTTTTCTATTTTTCTTTTTCCCTTTCTTGTACTATTAGCTTGCTCCTTGATTTCTTTCTCTTTTTTCTTTGCTTTTATTAATCTGTATTAGTTTTTAACCTTTTAAAAAACTTTCAATAAAATGTTTTTTTAAAAGAATGATCGTGCTGCGGCATATTGCATGTTGAAGATTTCATACATCATCAATCAACAATGTTTGCTTTTAACAAGGAAAAAAAAATAAGATGGACCATAGTTAGATATTGTATTGCATTTGTTATAGATCATTTCTCTTGTTTATGTTTCTGTATATATAAAGTCATATCAAATTTATTCAGGTGGCTGCAGCAAAGAAACACAGTGCATTGCTCCAAGCATGTAGTACTTTCAAATTGTTCATTGATACATATATATGTCCATGTATGTACCTACTCTAAAATGCTGTGAGGATTAAGGGAATCCTAATCACAATAACCTCTGGCCTGCAAGTTTACTGGCCTGATGCTTAGGTATTTGACCTGAATTCTGCCCTATTAGAAGCCTTATATGGATGGGGCTAGTAATACGATGAGATAATAGCAATAGCACTTAGACTTATATACTGCTTCACAGTGCTTCACAGCCTTCTCTAAGCAGTTTACAGCATCAGCCTATTGCCCCCAACAATCTCGGTCTTCATTTTACCAACCTCGGAAGGATGGAAAGCTGAGTCAGCCTTGAGCCTGGCGAGATTTTTCTTTTTAATCAATTTTTTTATTTTGTTTTATACAGACATTCCATCTTTAGTTTAAACAGTGTGAGATTTTTCTTTTTAATCAATTTTTTTATTTTGTTTTATACAGACATTCCATCTTTAGTTTAAACAGTGTGTCGTCTAGGTACAAATATCTTGTACAATAACCATTACAATTAGTACATATTCATTACTATTATATCATTACTCTATTCTTACTTCATACTACTACATATAATGTATCTAATTATAATAACAATTCTTAGCGTATTTAATTCTTATTCACATATTTACTATTTTTCGCTTATCTTCTTAGATTTTCTAATTTCCATTTTTATTCTCCAGCCATTGATAAAATAATTCCCATACCATATAATATTCAGTTTGTTCCTTTTCTTTAATTGCAAGTGTTAACCGTTTCATTTCTGCACATTCTAATATCTAATATCGTTCTAATATTCTGCACATTCTCATCTGTCGGAATCTTTTCACTTTTCCAATTTTGTGCAAATACAGAGCCTGGTGAGATTTGAACTGCCAAATTGCAGGCAGTCGGCAGGCAGCAGAAGTAGCCTGCAATACTGCATTCTAACCACTGTGCCATTGCAGCTCTTTTAAAATTTAAAATTTTAATTTAAAGTAGTTACTACATTTGCTGCCTCGTAATCCTATCTGTCAAGACAGGGTAGCAAGGATCTGACCAATTTGCCTTCTGGTATGTAGATATTCTATGGCCAATTCCGTCCGTCCACTTTTTCCGTTTTCTGTCATGACAGCTTTTTTATGAGAGTTGCCTTGATTTGTACCCAAGACTCCACGTATGTCCCCAAAGGTTGCTTTCCCTGTTATATGAAGGAAAGTGAAATAAATACAATAATGACTGTTTTCTCTTTAATGTATTTGTATCAAATTGGTACTTTTGGTGCAGTATCTGGGATATAATTGTAGAGCTACCCTAGACACTTTACTGCTTGAGGCAAACAAACAAGATGGTACTCTCCTATCCTCCAGTGAGTTGGTGGTAAGATAATCGGACTGTCTTTGAATATTACTTCAAAGATGTAGACGTAGTAGACCAATTTGTAATGTAGGATAAACCCTATGGCAAGTTCAGTCCAGCAGAAAGGAATGACATTGATGGTCAAAAGGAACCAATGAGAGGCTAAATCTTCTATTATTTGGTATCTCAAGCAGTTTCATCATTCTATCAAATGTAGCTTGATCTTGTATAATGTTTTGTGATGCATTTCCATGGGGACAATTCAAATGATAAAGGCTTCAATTGAATTGAAAAAAAGGATTTAATTGAATCCCATTGAAGTGGAATGTCAGATTGAAGCAGCAACTCACTTTGATTTGTTCTCTTTGATTATTGTTTGTATATTGAACTGCTTTCCTTTGATGATTCAATTTGGGTTTTTTTTCAGAATACTGGATTGGATTGCTCTGATGCACCAGATCCAAGCAATCAGATTTTCTGGAGCAATGCAGTACTGCTAATCAGAATAATACTACACAACTTCACATAGATATCATGAAATAACCTTTTTGTATTAAAATTCCTCCCAGAGTAGAATCCATATTACCTTTTTTAGGTGATTTTCTTCTTGTAATGCCTGGATATTTACACATTTAACTGTTTTCTCTTATTTAAGTTCGTTAAATGAGGCCATTTATCACCCAAGCTAAATCATAAAAACATTTCCAGCAAGAAAAATACATTTAACCTGAAAACTATCCTCTAAACTGAAGCATAAGCATATAATTTGGTGAGGTACAATATGTACACCTTAATTTTGGATGATCAATTGCTCATTAGATCTAATTAATTTAGGTTTTGCAGGTTGTTTTCTATGCAGTCTCCTTGCTGACCAGTGCATTCATACTAATGAAGAAACAAAGAATTGCCACGATCATGATATCCTTTAAAGACTTGATCTTTAGTAGCTTGGTTTTTCCATTATCCACAGTAAGTTGCAATAATATTTATCAATGCAAGATTAATTATATGTGTTATGACTTAGATAATTATTTGGATAAACAATAATTTGATTTTAAGTTAATTCCTAGTGTTATAGCAGGAGCAAATTGTAGCTGATACCCAGTTTAGTATATTCTTTCCAAATGTTTATAGGGGTCTTCGGAAGGAGTACATCATTTTGAGGATAACAAAAATGCTATTGTAGGGAGAACTTAATTCTTGAGTGAAGAACCCAGATCCTGTCATACTGAAGATACTCCTTTTAAAATGGAAGCTTCATTGGTGTGGTTGATTTGATAATTTCAAGCAGAAAATATATGTTATAATGAATTCTTTGTCTGATATATAATTATAGGAACTACAAGCTTGAAAAGTCTTGAAAAGTTTCTGATAGCACTGGGGAGAGGCAATAGTTATGATATAGGAAAAATGTCTGAGAAGTCAAGTTTAGGCTGCTAGATAGTAAGGTATCAAAGACTACAAAAATATCATTCTGAAAAATGCTCCATTTGCAGGACTACGTACTGTAGTTCAGAGATTTCAGACGGTGCATGTATGAGACAACAGTATCAGACAGAGTTTAGGTTTAGACAGAAGACAAAAAGGCCCTGAAAAAGGTTCATAGCCAACAACATTTGGGGTGGGGGGGGAACATAACAGATAGAATTTTCTCTACCAATGCAAGATGTCTTCTAGTTAAGTTTGGTGGTGGTCATGTGCAATTAAGAGTTCCTGGATGTGAATAAAAACAAAAATATTAGTGGGTATAAAGCAGTGGAGCAGATAGTACTGACGGATGTGATCATTCCTGGTTAAACAAGACAGGTAAAGATACTGGAGAAAAGGTTGATAGATGTTACTAGAAAATGTTGAAAGGCCCAATCCCTCAAAAGAATCTTTATTGATGGCCACAAATGTAAATTAGATCTAGAGATATGCTTACCTAGTCAGAAAGCTTACAGTGATCTTGAGTTAGTGAAGAAAATAAAGAAGCATTACAATGAGAAGTAGAACTAATAGAAACTTCAGCTGAGGTTGGGGAGGAAGAACTGCAAAATTTGTAGGGAAAAATATATGTGGATGGAACTTATTAGGGGAACCTCTTTCTTTTTTATTTGTACCTTTGAGGCCATGTATTATAGCTTTCATCTGCTTTCCAACTCAAAACAGCAAAAAAAAAAGTATCTGTTTTCATCAGATGTGGTCCAAGGACCTCCAAGAACCACAAAAAGATATTTGAAGACCTCATGTTCCCTGCAGTCACTGCTTGCCTATTCCTTCCTTATATCTTGTTTCTTTACAAATTAAATGACTATTGATTTCATCTATATCTAGATTGCCTCTGTAAGATTAAAAAAAAATTAAGGTAGACATTGTTATTACAGGTCCTTGTTCAGCAGTTACCCATTCAGCACCATATGAACTGCTGATGGTGCTGAACAAGGAAACTTATGACTGATCCTTGTAGTTGAGGCCTTTGTGGCATTCCTGTGCTCATATGATCATAATTCAAGCACTTGGCAACTGGCTCACAGTTACAACATCACAGTGTTCCATGGTCACATGATGACCATTTGCAACTTTCACTACTGGCTTCCAACAAGCAAAGTCAACGAGGAAAGTGTAGGAGGTTGTAAATGGGAGTCATATAATGTCACAACAAGAAGGTTGGCTAACAACAGCAACTGGAATTGCCAGAACTGCAGTCATAAGTTGGTGTGGTCATGTGATGTTTTGCTTTATGATAGTGTGGCTTAGCAGTTGAGTGCCTGGTCCAAATTACTATAGTTAACCGAGGACTACCTTTTAGAAGGTCTCAAAGCCTTGTCTAAGTAAATCCATCACCCTCCCATTTCAAAAACAGTTGATTAAAAACCCACCCCCATATAAGTGTAAGTGTAGATAGTTTTGTTGTTTATTGTTTGATACCACTGATACCTACTGCTGCTTTAAGGAGGAGCAAGGGAGGACTGGAGGATGATGGATGGGCGGATGGACAGACTCAGACATTGTAAGATAGGTATATACTCTAGGTAAACATTCATCATAAATTCTGTCAGTCAACACTTCTTTGCTTTGTCCTAGTTTGTGTTTGCTACATTTTGGAGTATATACCTGTATGATCGGGACCTTCTTTACCCAAAATATATGGATTCAGTTATTCCTGGATGGGTTAATCATGGAATGGTGAGTAAAAAGAAACAGCTGAACGTAACAAAAATAGTCAGAATAAGCTATGCGTATTATTCCAGCTAATTATTCAGATTTAGGTTCATTTGTTTCAATAGACAATCACTCACTTAATCTGTTATAAAAAAATAATGAGAAGAGCTTTAAATTGGCAGGATCATGGCCAGACATCGCAATTTTTCATTTGTAGAGTTCATCCTTCTCTCTTTAACTTTTCATACTATTATATGCTAAAAGTGGGAGTGCGAATTGCCAAAGAAGCCTTGAAGCTACTATTGACTTCACCTGAAGGAGGAGAGATCGTTGTGCGCGGAGAGAGACAAGTGGAGAAAGTGGGAGGGGGGATCCCTTCAGTCTTGGGGGCTGCAGCTCAAGGGGGGAGGGTCCATGGCAGCCCCAGAAGGGACCCTCCACTTTCCCTGCTTTCTTCACCATTCTCAGCCAGGGATTCCCATTTTCCCCCACTCTTATTTCCCCCCAATTCAGATCATCAACAGCCATTCTTGAACCATTGGTTACAAGATGGCGCCCAATAAGGATGGTGAGGTTC
Source organism: Notechis scutatus (assembly GCF_049901735.1). NCBI lineage: Eukaryota > Metazoa > Chordata > Lepidosauria > Squamata > Elapidae > Notechis > Notechis scutatus. The sequence goes on along the minus strand of NC_142011.1, from coordinate 143,134,490 downwards.
TTGCTCCTAGAGAGCTTATCACCTTTTAGAACCTCCACTTTCACCAAGTCGCCTGAAACCATGCGCTGAAGCTCCCGTGGGTAGCCAAGATCCCCTGGGAGCCCGAGATTCCCTCCACAGCCTTGGTACCTTCCTCAGCAGCCATAGCCTTCCATCCCCGGGCCCCTGCAAAGCACAATTCCCCGGTGGCAGGGCAAGGCAATTTCCCAGAGGTAGGGCCCTTGGACAATCTCCCACAATCTCTCCAGCAGCCATAACACTTGAGCCCTGAGCCCCGGTGGAGCGCAAATACCAGGAGGCAATTAAAGAGCCAGGAGGCAATTAGAGAGCCAAGCCGGAGCACAGCCATCCCCACTCAGCTTTCCGAGCCCCGGATAAATACAATTCCCCGGAGGCAGCCAGAAAGCCAATTGTCTACCATTGACCTCACCCCTTTCCTAAGAGGTCTGTAGGGGGCGTGCATAAGCCCACCAACGTGCCTACCGTCCCTGTCCTATTGGTTTTTTTCTTATATGTATCCATTTCATGTATTCATAACTATGTTTATACTTACACCTGTTATCTTATAATTGCTTGACAAAATAAAATAAATAAAGCTCTGGAGGAAATGTTAGTGGAATTATCCTTGCCAAATTTAAATCAATAGAAAGATTTACATGAGCGGCAGAGATAACTTTTCTAGGTTTTATTGCAGTTCCTACGGAAGAGGCTTTGGTGTGAACCGTATTTATATAAATATAGAAAGACTGGAAATAGAAATAATTATTTGGCAATATTTGGGAAGGAATGAAAAAGTCTATAGTATATATCTAAAGTATAAGTGTTGCCAACTAAGGTTTGTAGCAGCATCAAATGAGGATACTAAATGATTAAGTATACTAATCATTTATGAAAGCTGATGCTAACAGTTATATGTATCTTGTATTGTAAATTCAAAGTTGAAATTGATATGCTATTAAGCAAAGCCAACCAGGAACAATATAGAGACACATTTTTTTGCTAGTCAACGGCAACAATGCTTCCAGCAAAACAGAATCTATAGGCGTGTGCTTTATTAATAATCCGTGGAGGATCAGTGTGTTAGGAAGGGTTGATACAATCTGAAGTCATAAAAGCCAATCCAACAAAGAGAACCATATCTGGAGTTTTAAAATCTTCCCTGTCATGGCTACTGGCTATTGATTCTTAACTCAGGATGATGGTATCAAATTACAATAATATGTGCCATGACCTCCTCTCTCCAATTTGTATAACATGCCATACAAATGTATACAAAATGTATCACACTTTCCATCATTAATTTCCATTATTCAGATAGCTGAAAAGTTGGCTCTGTGGAAGATGATCAGTAGGAATGGGTAGAAAATGAAAACCTACATTTTGACTTCTGAATTGGACTGGTTTGGGTCCGTTGTAGCTTTAGCAGTTTTCATAGGCAATATACTTTGGCAACTGAAGTACTCGACTGGCACTAATATTAGAATGAGATTTAAGTCACTTATTCTAGAAGCTTACTTGGTTACTGGGGATAATAATCATTTTCTCAAAGGCTTGAGAGGTTATGATCACAAAGAGAAATTATTTATGTGTCTCAGGATATAATGTAAAAAATAATAAAATAATCTTTAAGCTGGTTTAGTTTACGCAGAGGCCCGAGTAACAATAAAGTACTCGATGGGATGTGCCACTGAAATAATACCACTGAAAACTTGCAGATTCTGTGACCCAAGTCTTGTGTCTTCTGATACTGGAAACAGCTTGCTATCATACCAGTATTGCTGGTATCTTTTTAATTACAAAAGAAAAACAGAGAAAATAGAGCACCCCGATTGTGCAATTGGCACTAAACAGTGAGTGAGATGGAATGATTCTTTTTTAATGAAAGAAGGGATGGACTGGATCATTCCCCTTTGGAGGATGTTGAGGAGTTCAATTAATGGACAGCTTGCTTTGGAGAAATTGGGTCCCTATTGATGCTGTAGTAAAAAGAAAATGTCCACTGCCATCACTGGAAAATGAGGACAGATGCAATCCAAAGAATTCATGAATAAGTCATAGGAGGTATTTTTCTTTAGAAATAGAATGACATCCCTCAAAAAGCAAATTATTCAATATTAATTATTCAAATTATGAGAGGAGCTACATGTGGATTCCTTTGGCTATCGTCTGTTTATTTCATACTTTCAATTATCTAAACAATTTAAATTCATTTACAAACAAATGCATAATAGTGCTGAAAGCCAGTGTGGAGGGTACCAGATTGAGCAAGGCTACTGCTTAGATCCTGTTGGAAGCATCTATTCAAGGCGCTTCCAGGTTGAAAGGATTAACCAGTGACATCACCGTTGCCTAGGGAATGTCCAAGCAAGCTCCTTTCATGTCCCAGGTATTTTCTCAACGAAGTGGCACCTATTTATCTACTTGCATTTGCATGCTTTCGAACTGCTAGGTGGGCAGGAGCTGGGACAAACTGACAGGAGCTCATCCCGTCACACAGCTGGCTCTTGGGTTTTGAGCAAGGCTAACTTCATTAATAAAAAAGGTGGCATGAAGACAACCAAGTTTGTCAGATGAAGTTTCAGAAGATTCCTGAAACTCCTGGTAGCTCCTTGAAAATAATTATAGTTAAGATTGAGCATCATCAGTTTCTCCAGAAATGCCAATTGGCAAGTCAGCCAATCTAGCCCAATAAATGGCGTATAAAAAGCTAATCAACTAGTGCCCTTTTCCTCTGTAATAGCAACCATAGATATCCCAGATTGTTTTAAGTTGTTTGGAAACCTGTGATAGAAAATCTCAGAAACACTGCTGTCCATCCCAGAATTAAAATACAACAAAATGCTACTTTTTCTACTACTAATAATAACAGTAATAACTTGATACGAGTAATTTGATATTTTACTGGTGTACAAGATTGGACACAGATTAAATTAGACATTTCAGGTTATGATTCCAGTTACCTGCCTGTATATGACATAAAAAGACAGCAGTAACAGAACTTGCTCAGGTAGTCCTTGATTTATAACCATAACAGAGCCCAAAATTTCTATTGCTAAGCAAGACAGTTGTTAAGTGAGTTTTGCCCCATTTTCTGACCTTTCTTACCACAGTTGTTAAGTGAATCACTGCAGTTAAGTTAGTAGCATGCTTCCCACACTTGTTAAGTGAATCTTTCAACTGGCAAAAAGCCAAATCCACTTGGATTATGCCATCCTTATTGCCAGTCTCGGTTGCCTCTGTTCTCAAGTCACTGCATTTACCTATTTCCTCCAAGGTAATAAAGTCCAGCAGATTTTGCATTCTTTAAAACTGCTCTTAGATAATGTTAGAATAAGGAAGAAAACACTACCTTAACAACAGGTGCAGTTAAGGATAATTAAAGTCTGTCTCACTTATGGACTGGAAAAGAGATGAAGGCATAAGACAGGTACTGCCAGGACATTAGGTACAAGTGGAAATGAGAAAGATCCTAAATGTGCATCCTAAAATAACCTGCAGCATTATGACAGACCTGCAGATACAGATAGTCCTTATTTAGCGTCCACAATTGGGACCAGCAACTTCGTTGTTAAGCAGAGCAGTCACTATATGAAACTGTGCTCAGCTTTTCCTTTGCTTTATAGAGCAGCAAAGGTTGTAAATATATAAAGTTACTTTTTCATCATGGTCATAATTGAAGAGTTGCTCAAGGAGGCAGCCACTAAACAAGGACTACCTTGTACCATCATTGCAAACAAACCAAACTGTAAAGTCCTCCCTTAGGAGTAACACGGCAGTCTGTCTTTGAAGAAAACGTTAAGCCTTCTGCTCAATATTTCACTGCACGTAAGTTGAATGTGCTATTAGCATTTCATAAAATCTCAAGAGTAGCAGGTACTGAATAAAGCAAACCTTTTTTTAAATGAATAAGTAAATAATACCTGTTATGATAAATAAATAAAAGCAAGGCAATACAGAACTCATCCTGAAAGAAAGTGTCTATGGGCAACTGAGGTAAAACTTCATGTATTTTGATTATTTACAGCAGGGGTCTCCAACCTTGGCAACTTTAAGCCTGGCGGACTTCAACTCCCAGAATTCCCCAGCCAGCTTTGCTGGCTGGGGAATTCTGGGAGTTGAAGTCCGCCAGGCTTAAAGTTGCCAAGGTTGGAGACCCCTGCTTTACAGCGAGAGGCCTTGTTCCCTTCAAAGAGAACTTGCTCCCTCAGGTGTTCCCTTTTCTTTATTATCAGGAGGATTACTCCAGTATGATCATTTTCTCTTTGTTAGTTTTTTATTTGTTACAAGTAAATGAAAATGAAAACTGAGAATGAAAACTGTAAAAATGAGTCACCATCCCATTTTTATCAACCCTCAAAGATTGATGACAGTTGAGACATGAAGATTTGCTTTTTAAACAGTCTTTTTTTTAAATTTGCTCAAAATACAAAACTTGCATTTATTTGAATGAATGGTAAATTAAACAATATGTTATAGTGGAAATGAAGTTTAATTGCTTTTAATGGCTCTTGGTTTGCAGTTTGACTAAAGTTATATTCAAAATTGCTATGAGAAGGGACCGGTTTCCAGAGAAGAAAACACAATGCCTTTAAAGGGCTCTCAACACGCTTTAAGCTGCAGTATATGGCCCATTACTAATGTCATTTCTACAGTCAGCTTTCTATTGTCTAGCAAAAGGAATTAATTCGGGAGAGCTAATTAAAAGCCATTGGCAAATAGAAAACTTTGCAATAAGTGGCCAATCATGCAATGATTGTGGTCTTTGGCTGTATCAACGTTAATCACTGTGAGCTAATTTGCTCTTGTAAACTGCATTGTTCTTTCACTGTATACAGTTACGAATGGATAAAACCAAAATGAGGCAAACTGAAATGATTTTTTTTAAATCCTTACCCACTTTATGAGCTTTATGTCCCACAAACCTTTTGTTTATTTAGTTTCATCATTACCCATTCAACCCTTCACATGCCCCTTATATAGTATATAAGTAATAATATAGTATACTTTACTATCGGGGGTGTCAAACCAGAGGTGTCAAACGCAGGCCACGCCCACCCCAGCTCCATGAAGTAAACATGTCACGTGACATCGTGTCGCCGCGAGTTTGACAGTCATTGTATGTATGTATGTATGTATGTATGTATGTATGTTATTCAGCTTTGTTCGGGTATTTTCCCACGTCATTATAGTTGTGCTTTTAAAGTTGTAGCAACGTTTCGGCAACTTTAAAAGCACAACTATAATGACGGGAAAATACCCAACAAAGCTGAATACCATACATGTAAGTACCGCAAAAAACTTAAGAAAACGTATATATATTACTTATATATTAATCATACATCAAATATCTGATTTGTTAAAGTGAGTTCAGAAATAAAGAAGGGACAGTAGAATCTAGAAGGATGATTTTGGTGACTTCATAGACTCACTTGTATACACATTTCTTGGTAAACAATGATGGTTTGCTGTTTTCTTCTGAAATTATTTAACTCTCCATCCAAGTACTAACCAGACTCAACCTGACTTTGTTTCTGAATCAAGCCAAGCCTGGTCAGTTGCTGCCATCTGTAGGTTTGGGATAGAAGAATTATAAAGTTTTTAAAAGGTTCATTGCTTCTTTCACAAGGATTTTTATTCTCCAATTGCCCCGACATATTCGTAGTGTTATCCTTAGAACCCAGAGCAGGGATCTCCAACCTTGGTAACTTTAAGACTTGTGGACCTCAACTCCCAGAATTCCTCAGCCAGTTACTGGCTGAGGAATTTTGGGAGTTGAGGTCCACAAGTCTTAAAGTTGCCAAGGTTGGAGACCCCTGACCCAGAGGACTACAACTTCTCTTTGAAACTCTCCCAACTTCCTTCTTTTAGTTTTTCATTTAAAAAGCCAGATTAAGGAGACAAAGATGGAAGAGCTCCACATTTTTTGTTGTTGTTGGTACCTCTACGGATTCTTTGGAAGATCTCTGAACCATGCTTCCCTATATTCTTGCCTCTTACATCAAAATATAACTCTGTATTACTAGGGGGGGCTGTACTTTTAACTCTTTGAATCACAAATGCAGTTTGTCTAAAGCAGTGTCTTTTTTCCAGCACACTTTGGTATTTCCTTCGGCCCTGGTAGAAATGTTTGTTATCCCTCATCAGTATCCATCAGTGGGTAAAGGCCTCAGCATTGTAGGAATGACTGCACTGGCCTACCTACTTTGGTAAGTTTCTAAAAAATAAATGAATAAAGAGGTATTGTTTGTTTTTATATGATGTTTGGCAAAAAGTGAGGAAACGGTTCTGTTCCTCGTCTAATTAAATATCCAACCTCAGTGTCCTCAATGGAAGCAACTTCATTCTCTCTCTCCTACAGTGGAAAAATCCTCAAACACAGCTACAGTGAACTCTGATCGGACTTTGAAACTGCATTATACATCTTTACCTACGTCATATGAGGGGATACTCAACTCATAAACTTATTCAGATTATTCATGCTGGTTATCAAATTGCTATTCCATAGTACCAGTTTGTAAAAATCACTGCCTCTACTAGTTTTTCTGTTTTAAAACTTTTCTCAAAACTTCTGTTTTCAACCAAGGATGGGAAACACCTCCTGGTCCTCTTGCTATTGCTAAAGTATAGCTCCTAACAGCTACAGCAAATGTAGCTAACGATGAGAATTGTAAATTGTGGAACATAGCATATTCCCAACCCTCCTTCAAATATAAAGTTTACATGAGTATTCTTCAACTTAGTACCCAGAAATACTGAACTACAACTTCCTTAGAACCCTGAATTATAGGACTTGTAATCCAACCAAGAGAATGCTAGCTAGGGAAGTTTATTTTAAAGGGTCCCCCCCCCACAACATGTATTGGCGAAAGTCCATAAACCAGATTAGAAGGAGGAAGAAGAGATTAGCCTAATAATAGTAGCTGTTATTTACATATTTGGTGCTTTAGGCCAGCCTAATAATCAACTAAATGAACTGGTTGCTCCAAGCAAGAGATGCTAGACAGTGGAAATAACATGAAGTGATCGGTGATAAGAGTTGTGTCTTTCCATCAACCTGCTGTACATCTCCTCAGATGTATTGGGTCATTCCCAGATTTGAAACACTGGTTGGCTTCTGCATATGAAATTAGGTGCTAACATCATCTTGTCCTTTTCTTTGATATCAGATATATTAAGATATATTTTTGCTGTTATTTATGAATCACAGGCAAGGGACATGAACAAGGGAGTAAAAGTTTTTAAAAATGTAGCTTTATCCATGTAATTGAAGACACAGACACGTACTTAGAAAACTTAATACTCCTCAACCTTGCCATCAGAAGACCCCTAAAGAAATATTGAATCAGAAACAGTCATATTCTTCACTATAGGTAGTCCTTGTTTAGTAATTGCCTTTTTTAGCAACCAATCTCAGTTATCTCTAAAACCTATTTCATGAATAATTTCACTTCAGTTATTATATTAACTAGACCTCTCCACTAGCATAGAGCTTCAGTAAGTGACAACATTGAATGGCAGGCCTTTGTATGTGTAATGTGGATGTTTATATTGAGGAAGGCTTAAGGTATCAAAAGGATCACAACAGATCCCATGGAATTGAGGATGAGTTGATCCCATCCTCAGTGCGATCATGGCCTCTTTAGGAATCTTTCCAGCTGAAAGGCAGGAATATAAATTCTATATTGGATGGATGGACGGATGACAGTTGCACAGTTGATATACTGATCCATTATTAGAGAGAGTATTCTAACCATAATTAAACTTGAACCTATTGATCATGTTTGTTTCATAATGAGATATCCCAACTGAAAGAAATTAATTCCCTTTCCAGGATCTTCTACTTTTTTGCTAAAACAGGAAAATGGATATATCCTATCTTCAAGTTTTTAAGTCCACTTGGCATGATAGCGTTTTCAGGGATTGCTGCTGTCACCATTTTTTTTTACTACATGTTAGGAAGATTTCTCAACCGCATGATTTGGGGTGAGTCTAGTCTTGCAAATAAATCTTTTCAAGTTATCAGTACACTTGTATGTATTTATCTGAGTATGTTTTGATCCAGGATTCTGTCGTTGTCTTCAGATGCGGATTGATTTGTATATTCATTTACTTCTCCAAACCTTTCTCTCTCTCTTTTCTTTTTTCCTGAGAAGGGTACATTCAATCCTCTATACAAAATTTTAATTAGAAAATGAGACTTTAAAAAATAGCAGGCTGTGATAAGTAGGAAGTTTCCTTCAAGAATAGGAAATATTCCTGTACTGTATGTTAACTAGCATATGAATATAGACTTTGCTAGGCTGAATAAATGGGCTAATCAGCATAAAACTACAAAGTTATGAGATCTAGATCAGAGGCTCCTGGTGTGTCCCACCACAGAGATACTCTGGGAAAATAGTTTAATTCTCAGCCAAGAGTTGGCTATTTGTGGGTAACAGAAGGTCCTTTTCTTAGTAAATGGTTTCTTTTGCTGCAGGTGCAATACTCTTATTTGAATATAATACTAAGCCAGGATTTGTGGAGCAATCCAATACTGGTATTGTTTATAGATAATTCCTAGACATAATGGGTAGATTCACACCTCGTGCTAAACCAAACAAATGCTTAGCTCTCCATTCACAAACCATGCTGAGAAGTGAGCAGAGGTAAGAATATCCTCTATTTACTAAGTCCCATTTCCACAATTTAACTTTTTCATCGCATGCGAAAGTCGTCAGCACGGCCAGATTTTGTTCAGTAGCTGCCAGTTGCCGATTCTTAAGGTTGTGGCGCCTCTTTGGCATACAGCAAAACTATGTTGTATTTACATCTTCATTAGTCATTCCCCCCCCCCCCATTTTTTTATGCCTTTGTACAGGTGATGCAGTTCCAGTGCTTGATGTTCACAAGAAGAAAAGCAAATGAAAAGCTGATGGTGTCATCCCAAGATCTAGCTGAAACTAAGAAAATTGCCACAAAATCTCTCTGTATAAAGCCAAAATAAATTCTTCAGAATAACAAATTCTGCTAGCACAGAAGAACAAAGATCCAGGAAGTATTACCATTGGTTAGAGAATTCAGATTGTTATGTAGGATGTTCAGAACTCACTAAGAGACAAATATAACACAGATGACTAACATAATTTTGTCACCCAAGTGCATAACAAGTAAGGCTAAATTCTAATTTTTTAAATTCAACTACAATTATAAATTTATTCAGATACATTTATAGCTATTTTCTTTATTCAACATGTGCCGATATAAATGTACTAGACTGTAACTGAACAAAAGTCAGTCACGTATTTTTTTTAATGAGAATTGGCTTTCTGTAATATGAAATCTGAGACTATAAAATGCTCAGTGTTAAATAATAGATACAAGAGTCCAGTAAGGCAGCTGAGGCCCACAAAAGTGGCTAGAATGAATTAGGGTTATTTTGAGGATAAAATGGAATAACATCCGATCTTCCTCTTGACCTTTTTAGATGAGCCCAAGCTACAAATACAATAATTTAGAAATTTGTATACAGATTGTACTCACTTAATGACAGCAATTAAGATCGGAATTTCTATTGTGATAAAGCATGATGTCATATGCTTAGCAATGGCAATCCCACCAGTTGCCATGTTGCTGTCGTTAAGCGAAGACCATGCGGGCTGTTAAGTGAGAATCTCGCACAATCAGGATTTCTGACTTCCTGCCAGCTCTTCCACTGACTCTGCTTGTGGGAAGACAACTGGGAAGGTTGGAAATCACACTCGCATCATGGGGGGGTGGAGGGGCATATTTCAACGATTGGACATCCTGGCTGGTTGCCAAGCACCCAGATCACAATCACCTGATAGCAGAAGTGCTCTGGCAACCAGCACTTTGAGGACCAGTCACTGGGCGCCATCATACGTTATAACGGTTTCTGAATAAGTGGTTATTGAATGAGAGTTATCTGTTATTCCTTTAAAAACAATAAACACATAAAACAATCCAGGAATTCAGAGCCATTGAACTCGGAATGGGGTGGTGCGGTATAAATCAAGAAGATGCAATTGAAATAACCTCTTATTTAAACAAAAGAAAATTAATGCTATAAATAAGTTAATGAATAGTTCTTGTATTTTGCATATTTATAAAGGATGCATAAGAAAGCTGGAGGCTTATTTTTAATTATTACATTATGTGTTTACTTTTAGATCCTGAGTAGGATCAATTTCAGTTAATTTACAGAAAAGAAATTATGAGTAGGTCTGCTTTTAAAAATTAAAGAGCCATAATAAGAAAAAAAGCCCAAAGAAAATCAAACTGAAGTGCAGTGTATTCCCATATAAAATATTATTTCAAAAACATTTATGCAGGATCTATAACAGTGAATGCACTCACCTGCCTTTTGACTCAACCATTACTCTAGAAGGCCATGTTTTATTCACAGAAGGCTGAGTGTGCTACTAATGCCTGAATGATAAACATTACAATACAGGTAGTCCTCATTTCATGTCCTAATGGAGACTGGCAACTCCCCCACTAAGTGAAGCAATCTCTAAATGGGAAATCATATGAAGATAGTTACGCTTTCTGGCTCAAAACTGAGAAGACTAAGTTTCATGCCTTCAGTTTTTCTTTGCCTCCTTAAAACTATCCTGCTTATTGTCTTGTATGCACAGAAAGCAATGCGATCGCAATGGTAACCTATGTCTGGGAACCTCCAGCACATTACCCAAACAGCTTATTCTCTTGAAATCTCTTCCCCTCCAATCTCTCTGCTCTGGGAGGAAGGAAGAAAGGGGGGGGGGGTGACCCACAGGTCAGGTACATGACAACTCATACTGATGTAATGGTGATCACATGACTGAGGGATACTGCAAAAGTCACAAATTGGCCATAAAATTATTTTTTTCAGCACCATTGTAACTGAATAGTTGTTAAATGAGTGGTTTGGGAAGTGATGACTACCTATAAAAGAGGAGAGATTGGAGCTCTTAGAGGAAGGTGGCATCTGTCTGCAATTTTTCAGATTGAATGCAACTGAAGACCTGATGCATGACTGCAAATTTCTGAGAGCTTCCTATTTTCTCTGCAATGTCAGGTCTTAATGTAGTTAAGTTATTGAAGGAACTGGAGAAAAAAATCTAGTAACACCTTTCAACCCTTTCAATTCTTCATTACTCTAAATAACTACTTTGTTGTGTTCATAAAGCCAGGTGCCAGTAAATAGGATAAGAGTGTCTGCTGGAGCTGTGTTTCTATTTTTGATGCTGGATATGATGTATTGTAATATGGCAGTCATAAGACATTCCCCAGGAATTGATTTAATTGCCCTTAAAATCCATCAGATGATTATCAACCCAGTGATGAGCAAACTCTATTGACTTCGCAATATGTGTGAACAAGACTTATGTTTTCCTTGAAATGTATCATTCATTTGGGCTTCCGGTTTGAGCTTCTTTGGCGACGGACCGAAATCTGCGATCATGCGCAGTTTCTATCTGTGCTTGCCACCGGAGTGCCCTGAGCCAGCTGGATTCGGGGCTAAGCCATCCCATAGAGGTGGTGAAGAGAGGGGAGACTGCCAGCAGGGTCGAGGAGAGCTGCATCTCTCCTCCTCAGCTGGCCATTACTCCCGGTTGCAGTGGTGGTCAGAAATGGCCACCTCAAAGAAGAACTTGACCGGAAAAGAATGTGCAGGGGGAAGATAAGAAGAGAAAGTTTTGGTTGACAGGGTTAAACTGAAAAAGCAACAACGTAAGGTACCCTGGAATTTGAACTATAAAAAATAACATTGCTCCCAAAGATTTTGAAGCAGTGAAGGAGAGAGGGAAGGGAAAGGATTTGGCTTTTTTTTCTTCCCTTCCTTATACTGACAGCTAAGAGATTTAAGTAAGAAATTGACAAAAATCCACTTTGACATCAATAGGCATTTAAGCTGAAAATAAAATGTCAAAGGGATAATAAAGACTTTTGGATACTCAAAAACCTTTAAAAGCAGGAAAGGGGAGAAAAGGAAAGAATAAAAGGGCGGGAAAAATGGAGGAGACTGCCTGGAACTAAAAGGAACTTACAGTGAAACCTTAACAAGATTCCTAAAAGATACATTCTAACTGAAACTTTGTAACGAAATAATTGAACCCCAGGAAGAGAAAGTGGAAAAAAGAAGAAGAAACAGCTTTGGATTATTTTGATTACTTGGTGATTTTTGGATTTTTAGCTATTGGATTTAAATGACTAAAATCAATTGGGTGGTTGTTTAAAAGTGTTTAAAATGGCATCACTTTTAGAAGAACTGAAAATGGAACTAAAAAACCGAAAGAAGATGCACAAGAAGGAAGGTTCTTTTGGCTTCGTATTTCAATTTTTACAAATGGAGATATGGAACTATGAGAAACAACAAGAAATGCTTGTAGAACAAGAAGGTTGGGACAAAGAAGAAGCCATGTTTAATGATCAAATAATTTTATGTGGGGGGAAAAAAGGAAAGGGGAAAGAGTGAAAAGTTTAAGATTTGAAAAAACAACCAAAAAAAGAATAGTTTGAAAAATAATTACAATATTAGGAAGCAACAGAAGAGAGGATCACAGAAGAGAGAATTAGAAGTAGAGAGACAAGGGGGCAAAAGGGAGGGAGAAGAAGAGGGGGAAGAAGGAAAGGAAAAGAAGTTATAAAAGACAGAAACAAGATATAGAGAAACAGGGAAAATGTACAAGGATTGAAAGTATAAGTCTATTTAGAGATCATGGGAGAACATTTAATTGAAAAAGGGATTCTGCAAAGGTACATAAGACAGTATTATATTAGAAATAGAAATAATTTTAGAAAATATGAAACAATGTATGATTAAAATGGATAAAATACTTATTGTAATGCAGTGGAATGTTTGTTAATAAATGAAATAAAGTGAATGAGAGAATGAAATTAGCAACGGATGGGAACATTTTAATTATTAATGATTTATAAAAATATAAGTGGAGAAATATGGGAAAAAAAGAATTAATTATGGAAAGTTTATAAGTGTTCACAAGGAAGTATGATATTCAATTGAAAAGAAATGGTAAAGATGTTAAGATTCTAACTAATATTAATGATAGAATTTAATTGGAATGGAATGAGTGTTTTATTTACTATTGGTTGTTTTTTTTAAATTTATTTATTTATTTATTTAAGAACATAGTGTGTATTTTAAGAATATACCAAGCAGAATTCGATTGGAAGTTATGTACTACATTGAATGTTATAATTTTAAAGGCATAAATTGAACTTTAAATAAGAGTTGAATGGATAAAATTAAAAGATATAAAGGTGTCATACTCCAATTAGTAACTACAGGGAAAAATTTGTTTAATGAGAAAAGATAATATGAAATTGAAACAGGACAGTCAAAAGTATAAATATAATGATTGGAAAGACATTGACACTTAGAAAAAGATATATAATTGAATTTAGATATGAGATAATTAAAAATAAAGTTGAGAAAACCAAGGGAGGGGAAAAATGGAGAAAATGTTAAAATAGTAATAAGATATGTAATAGAACACAAAGATGAATATGAAATTGAGTTTGTGTCTGTATGAAGAAGTGATAACCCGGGATCATGCTATTCTCAAAAAAAGATGTTTTATTTGTATTATGTTTTTGTGAAAACCCAAATAAAATTTATATTAAAAAAAATTATTATGCATTTGAATTTAATTTTTTGTACTCCTAGAATTTATAGATATGGTTCCACCTCTCCTAAAGTATTTAGGTTTTTTTAAATTAAATACTAACTTTAAGGCTTTTCCAACCTTTTGATTATTTTGGCCATTATTTCTGCACCTTTTCCAGTTATATAAACTTGGTTATATAAACTTTTCCATTGATATAAACTTGGTTTGTCCAGCTGAAACAAAGTGCAAGAGGAATCTGATATAAATGTACACATTCTTAGTTTCTTCACAGGAATAAAAGCTCCTCATAGTATCTTTGTCAACTATCTCCATAAAGCTGTGTGGTTTTTTTAAAGGAGTAATTCAAGAGCAACTGTTTAGCACCATCTATTGGTAAAATGTTGGCATTACTTTTCAAGCAGACTTTCAGCCCATACATGGATTATTAGCAATGTGTACACCTACATGGTTATTTATCCTGAGACCTAGTGTCCATAACCAGGAGCAAGTACATTTATTTGTTTTTTTGTATCCCACTTTTATTACTTTTTGCAAATAACTCAAGGTAGCAAACAGATCCAACACAGCTTCCACCTTCTATTTTCCCCACAACAACAATCCTGTGTGGTGAATTGAGCTGAAAGAGACTGGGCCCAAGGTCACTCAGCTGGCTTTTATGGCCTAAGGCAGGATTTGAACTAACAATCTCTTGCCTTCTAGCCCAGTGCCTTAACCACTAGACTACGGGTGTCAAACTTGTGGTGTCACGTTGCCGTCACATGATGTTTCATGATGTTTTTCCCCTTGGCACGGTCATGGCCTGCGCGTGACGCAGCTGGTCTGCAGGACGCCAATTTGACACCCCTGCGTGACTGGACCAAACAGTACGCTAGCAAGGGTTGGAACATGGGAGGGAGAAATGGCTAGATAACTTCAGTTCCTCACCCTTTCAATGGTGGAAGAAAATGATTCCTTTCAGTGAAAGTTGACTTCCTAATAATCTCATGGACGCATCCATATAGCTTTCTTGGCAGTCACGTGGAAATCATTTTCCATGTGCATGATCTTCTCCAGGATGTCTTTCAATTTCCCAAATTATAGCCCTGGAATGCCTTAGTAGTCTCTCACCCAATTATTAAACCAGGCCTGCCACTGCTCCCAGATTCAGTCAAAGCCGATCTACTAAGACTAACTGAGAGCTACTTCAAAGTAAATAATTTCTTCTATGTTTTCTATTTTTAAACAATCCAGGAAATAGGTTTTTGTCTAAACCAGGGGTGTCCAACCTTGGCAATTTTAAGACTTGTGGACTTCAACTCCCAGAGAGGGAGTTGAAGTCCACAAGTCTTAAAGTTGCCAAGGTTGGACACCCCTGGGCTAAACTATTTAAAATTCCTTGAATTCTGATATTTTTCTACTACAATGTTAGGCAAAATTTGAAGGTGGCAATTATTGTCGGCTTTGGAAGCCATATTGAGATTTGATGCTCCCACACTGCCACAATTATATTCAAAGAGTATACAAATATATAACAAATATACAGTATGTTTCCCATGTCTCTTTTCATTTTCTCCTGTCCTTTATGACTAGGTTGTTGGAATTTAAGACCTCAATATGTAAAAGAAAAAAGAAAAAAGTGATGTAACATGGAAATTATTTTAGAGTAAGTAAATAAAAAAGCATGAAGAAAGTTGGGGATATAGAGCTAGACTTTAGTATTTTTTTCATATGGCGCCTGACATGCTTGAAATTACCATAGAACTGCTTTAGGATTACAATATTCTGGCTTCCCCTATCGTTAGGCCACCTCATGGAGCAGACTTTGCAGGGCAGGATTGATGATCTCTTGAGTGACTTGAGTGGTATCTGCATTCCCACAGCCAACTTTGCCAGTTTTTAACATCTAAATAAATATTTCCTGATTCTCAGGTATGGCTGAGAAAATAGCACCAAACTATTCTATGAGCCATGGTGGCGCAGTGGTTAGAATGCAGTACTGCAGGCAACTTCTGCTGACTGCTGGCTGCCTGCAATTTGGCAGTTTGAATCTCACCAAGCTCAAGGTTGTCTCAGCCTTCCATCCTTCCAAGGTCAGTAAAATGAGGATCCAGCTTGTTGGGGGCAATATGTTGACTGCTTAGAGAGGGCCATAAAGCACTGTGAAGCAGTATATACGTCTAAGGGCTATTGCTATTCTGTAATATGGTCAGCTTTGATTGCACTCTTGTCCAAGATGCTCTCTCTTTGGAGGGCTCTCTTGTCCCAGGCAGAATGAAAGATTCTAGGTAGCCTAGAAATCTATTTAAATGACAAATAAGACCTCCTTAAGCAAGATAGAGTTCTATCAGAAACAGGCTTGGAAAATGGCATCCATTCATTTTATTTAGGCTTAAAAAGGGAACCTTTTTCTTAAGAGTGCAACTAATATTCATAGAGTTCTTTTGGTTAGCATTTTGAGTTATTGTTTTTCATACCTTTTTATTAGGACTGCCAACTCTGCTGAGCATAGGGTTTGCATACAGAAGAAGAATCAGTCCTAGGTCTCCAGTTCCAAAGGAACGGAAAAGATTCTCTGCTTGAAATTATAGTTTCTATTAACTGGGGAACTAATGGCGCTCATCCCGTCACAGAGAGCTCAGGTCTTGAACGCGGACTGCCAGTTTTCTCAGCATCTTTAACTGTTGAGTTTGCCCACATAGCAGTTTGAAAGCATGCAAATGCAAGTAGATAAATAGGTACCACTTCGGTGGGAAGGTAACAGCATTCCGTGCGCCTCGGTGTATAGTCATGCTGGCCAAATGACCACAGAAACATCTTTGGACAATGCTGGCTCCCTAGACTAAGAAATGGAGATCAGCTCCACCTCTTAGATTGGACACAACTAGACAGGGGGAACCTGTACAAAGATTTTACCTTTCTATTAACTGGAAAGGTTAATACCTGACCAGATGAAGACTTATTTTCACCTGACATAAGATACATTTCTGAGTTACCTTTTCACTCTTTAATAAAACATCTGCATGTTATTTTTCCTGCCTTGTACCAATCTTTCCATACAAGGGCTTGAAGTATAAATGCTTTTAAATGGTTCTGGTCGGTAGCTTTCAACATCGTTTGCACCACAACATTTGCCAGCAGATGTCTTCTGCTGCTCACCCAGGGTTTGTTCTGAAGAGTTGGGCACTATCTGAGAAATACTTGCAATTCATGCAAGACAGTGAAGGAGGCAAGAATTTCAGTGACATGAGGAAAAGTTTCATTCAGATTATTAAACATAGCATAGAATAAGATTGGAAAATAAAGGCAAACTCTTGATCTTGTAGTCCTAGAGGACAGAACGTACTTTCCCATCTAACAAATAGTTTTGTGCCATTTCATCGACAAAAACTTTATTCTACTGAATCAACTACTTAATTTGGTTGAACTGTGGGTTTACGCTATACATGAAGTGTACACTGTACATGTAGTGGCTAGAGCCCACTGTAACTACATAGACAAAAAGGCATTAAGAGTTGTTAATCTAATCCTACATAGCTTCTTCTCTGGTAATATCACACTACTAACTAGAGCATACAAAACATTTGGTAGACCTATACTTGAATACAGCTCATCAGTCGTTTGGAACCCATATCATGTATCTGATATTAACACAATTGAAAAAGTCCAGAAATATTTCACAAGAGGAGTTCTCCACTCCTCTACTCATTGCAGAATACCTTATGCCACCAGACTTGAAACGCTAGACCTAGAAAACCTAGAACTACGCCGCCTTCGGTCCGATCTAAATATAGTATATAAAATCATACATTGCAATGTCCTACCTGCAAACGAATACTTCAGCTTCAATCATAACAATACAAGAGCACACAATAGATACAAACTCAAGGTTAACCGCACCAAACTTGATTGCAGAAAATACAACTTCAGCAACAGAATGGTCAATGTTTGGAATACCTGACTCTGTGGTTTTTTTCCCCAAACCCCCAAAACTTTAACCTTAGACTGTCTACTATTGACCTCACCCCCTTCCTAAGAGGTCTGTAGGGGGCTTGCATAAGCGCACCAATCGTGCCTACCGTCTCTGTCCTTGTTGTTTCTTTTTATTTTTCTTATAAGTATCCATCTCATGTATTCAAAACTATGTTTATTCTTATACCTATATCTTGTAAGTGATTGACAAATCAAACAAACAAACAAACAAATAAATAAATAAATGTACATGGATCAAAAAGTAAGACATGCCCTGATAAGAAACATGCCCTCCATTCTAAGCAGCTACACATTCTCAGCTCTTCCTTGTTGCCAGTAAGTGAACAATGGTCCTTGTGCGTGGCTCAAAGGACTGCCAAAACCAATATTTGGTGCTACTGTGTGTGCTCCCACTCCTGGCTCCACGACAACTCTTGAAAACAAAACAGCTTCTAGAGCAGGGGGTTGCTTTGTATGGAAGTTATTATGCGTCCTAACCGGCACACATAGTCAGTGTTTCAAAAATGCCAGCAACAATTATTCAGAGAAGGAAGTGGAGGAATGAAAAATAAAAACCAGTGGGAAGTTGTAAACAAATGTTTATTTTAACTAAGAAAAATCAGGTTGGAAAGGATTCTGCTCATTTTGCTCAAGCACGCAAATGCAGCGAATGCATTCAACCTGTGCTGATGATAACTGAAGAAGTAGCCATATAAATAAATCATTTGTGTCCCATGCAAATGTGAACATGCATTTTGCAAGTCTGCTGGTACGCCAGACCTTAAAACTATTATTGTTGCCTCAGATGGGAATAAACACCTGCAAGACTTCTTTTGATTCAGTAATTGTATTTCTAGCTTCTCTTTATGTCATTAATAGATTACTGCATTGTTCAAAAGTACGAAATACGAGTCTTCCTGAATGGCATGTTTGCTTCAGAAAGCAAGGTTTGCCTCGCTTAAGTCATCCATCCTTTAATCTGAATGTTCATTTCCAGTGGAAGGAGGAGGATTGTCCTACAAAATATGCCATACATGTAAGGCAGCTTCCTGTTTAAAGCAGTGACCATCTGTGTTATTTGGAGGTGTTTCCTTCACATTCATTCCAGCCACCTCAGCCCATATAACGCAAGCTGCACCCAAAGCTGGAAAAAAAGGAAAATAGATTGGAGGGAATCTCATAATACATGAGTATTTATTGTCACCCTGGTAGATTTTTTAAAAAATGTCTTTCTCCACTTTTTTTTTTTTTTCCATCTTACCCTCATTGCATCATTTTAAAATAAAAGGTGTGGAAGAACTCTGGCAAAGCTCCTCTTTAAAAGTCAACCGACAAAAATGTCATCAAGTTTTAAGTGCTGGAAGGACGAGCGTTTCATTTTGAAGTCCTCCTGAGGTTTATTTTTGGCTAAATGGCCAGCAGTTTTGTGGGTGTTTGCCGTTTTAATGTTTGATTTTGTACATATAATGCTGCGAGCTGTTTTGTAGATATGTATGGACTTTTCTCTCTGTGACCCAGCCAAAGAGAGATAAGCACTAGAGCTAAGGGAAAATGTTTGGCACAGAACAAGGTTTCCACAGTTGAATCCTGCTTAACTCTGCAGTGGCTGGGAATTCGTGGCACCAGCTTGGCCCTTTAACACCCTCCATGCTTACCTATCTCATTGTACTATGCCTCCGGCCACTGTCTGATGCTGCCAACTGGGAACAACTGGTGTACAGTGTAAAATAAATCCCACGGATGTGTTATCAACCTGAATCTATTCATGCCAGACATGTTTTATAAGAAAAAAAAAAAAGTGTGAGCCAGTCAGAGTTAAATATTGTTAAGTGTCTTGCTTTTCCTGGGAAAATTTTAAATACCTGTTTCATAAGAAACTTAACTTTGATTTAGAGCAGCGGTGTCAAACTCGCGGCATCATGGTGTAATCACGTGACCTATCGGGACTTCCCCCCCCCTTTTCTAAACCGGGTGTGGGCATGTCCAGCATGTGACGCAGAGGCGGTATTGATCAGAGCAGGTTCTGATCAGTTCTGGAGAACCGGTAGCGGAAATTTTGAGTAGTTCGGAGAACCAGCAAATACCACACCTCTGACTGGAGATTTTTCAGTCTTCTTCCCCTGCCACGCCCACCAAGCCACGCTCACAGAACCGGTAGTAAAAGCATTTGAATCCCACCACCGATGTGATGCATCTGGCCCACGGGCTGGGAGTTTGGCAGCCCTGGTTTAGAGCCTATGCCAGATCCAAATAACAGAATAGGATGGTAAAAAGAGAAGTTCTGTTTACAATTGGGCAATGTAACTTTTATGCTGTGAATATAATTTCTCCAAATGTTTCAAGAAACTGGAGGCCATCACATGGGTGCATCTGCATTTTTAAACAAATGAATGCAGAGGCTCATTGCCCAGATTAATGCCGATGCAAATGGTCTGAAATATCTTCCACCTATTCGTGTATATGTTTAACTTATGCATTTTATTTCGAACATGTTTTCCCAAAGGCAAATACAGAAGCTTAGATTTATACGCCTTCTTTGCAAAAAGAAAAAAGAAAAAAAAGTGACAGCATGCAGTCAAGCACAGTTTACCTGGCCAATTTCTTTCTTTTT
This sequence comes from Notechis scutatus, assembly GCF_049901735.1. Taxonomy (NCBI): domain Eukaryota; kingdom Metazoa; phylum Chordata; class Lepidosauria; order Squamata; family Elapidae; genus Notechis; species Notechis scutatus. The sequence goes on along the minus strand of NC_142011.1, from coordinate 143,114,300 downwards.
TTTCTTTTTTTTCATCCTAAAAAAACGAGGTTCCCGTAATTTTGCTTCAGTTGGCTTTGAGGCCCCAGGGTCTACCATTGTATTCGAACAAATCACGGCATTTCGGTACAAAGAAACAGAAAGCAGCTGAAGTCCTGCCAGTTCTTTCAACAACCGTGGGCTTGAGGCTTGCAAGCAGAAGCCAACTAAGGAACCGCTCTGGCCCAGGTTTCCTGCTATTGTTATTACAGCAAGAATGTAATGCCGGCTAAATGGATTTGACCCTTTTGCTAAATAACTAACAGATATTTCCCTGATTACTGTATTCTCCTGTTACATGATGGGTGAAGGAGAGAGGATCGCTGCCTCAGGATATTCTGAGCCACATTTGCAACTGTTGAAGTTTCCTAGGAGATGTTAGTGAATAATTATTGTGTTGATCCTCCTTACCACCATGGTTTCCCTCCACCCCAAAATTGCATCAATTCTAGCAAGGAGGAGAAGTTGCAATGGGAGTGGATGAATTCATTGGGTCGGTCGCTGTAGAGCCCCTAAACTGCGCATCACTGAAAATAGCAAATTTCAAAGAAAGGTAATATTTTAGGTATAAGTGCCAGCCACAAACCTGACAAAGAGCACAAATTTCCACTGATTTCAACAATATACCTAGGTGTTTATTTAAGTACAGTACCATCTGATAAAAAAAAATCAATGGGATAATCTAATGCTCACCTTTAATTACAACATGCCACTTGCAATAATCAAAATGTTCCTAGATAGCTCAAAAATCTGGAAGAAAAAAAAAGAGAGAGAGGTATATCTGAATAGATCAGCTGCTGTTCAGGCAAGGTTATCCCAAAGGTGCTTTTTCAAGAGGCAACTGGACTTTCTGGTTTTTCTTTGAAGACGTTTCGCTTCTCATCCAAGAAACTTCTTCAGAGCTGAAGAAGCTTCTTGGGTGAGAAGCAAAATGTCTTCAAAGAAAAACCAGAAAGTCCAGTTGCCTCTTGAAAAAAGCACCTTTGGGACAACCATGACCTGGATGATTGAAAACCTCCATAGACATTCAGCAAGACTAGTGTGCGCAAGAACAATTTGTATCTGAAAGAGGAAATGATTAATCTTTGTAAATGGAATATTAATTTTGTAAATGAGTATCTTATTTTTCAGGTATCTTAGTCTCTTCAGCAGCATTAACTTTAAAAAAAAAACTTGACCAAGCTCTTTTTTGACTGTAGCTTCTGGCTATACAGACTCAACTCACAGTATGACATACTTTCATTTACTGGTATGGAGAAATATGAACTGTTTTCAGCTAAAGTTGAAAAATCTAAAGTTGGGGGAACTGGGCATTGTATAAAACTCTTGATCTATTTTTTTTTTTTTTGTTATTATTCTTCATTTTCAGGCAGATAGTTTTGAATTTCAATTGCCTTCTTTTCAGGTAAGTACGTACTTACTTTCAGGTAAGTACTGTACTTTTCAGGTAAGTACAGACATTATCACATGCTGTGGTATCTTGTCCAACATGGATTACTACAGAAATACAGCATGGAGAATAAAAAGAGTATAGAAGTTACCACTCATTACTGAAGCATAATTGTCTCTCCATTGAAAAGAGATGTTCAACATTGACTTTAACCCATTCAACCAGGAAGAGTGGCAAGTGCCCTTATTGAAATATTCTCTCTAACTCCTTGGACTTACATCTAGACATGGAGGCAGAATTAAACAACAGAAGCCAACATTACATTAAGAAAATCCATAAAATTTGCAATGCCTAGTTAGGAGAAGCAATAGGAGCATCCTTGGCTGTTTGGAGGAAGATAAACAGCTACATTTATTCAGATGGGAGACTACCAGGAAATTCCTAAGCTACGGATGAGACACAGAAGTTGGCAAAACAAGAAAACAGTGGAAACTATTTTCATATTGTTGCCAAAAAAATTACAGGGATGTCTAATGACTGCAATCACCAGAAGTCAAGCAGGATTCAAAAGAGTCCATCTCATTTACATCATGGTATCCAATGTACAGTGTAGAATTTGAAATCCTGGAATTGGCTGCAACAGAAATGCTGGCTAAGAATCCGGGGACTTTAAATCTTCACATCATAAAAATGCCTAAGCTGAAGAAAACTGCATTGGAACATCCAAGTGATTCAGTAACAAAATGAGATTAGAACTTGCTGATAATAGCAGGGAAATAACAAAAGCAACAAAAGAGAGAGCATGCCTGGTAATGCCAGGCCTAACCTAAAAACAATGTACAATGGTACATTGTTTCTCAGTATTCTTAGTTAATTTGTCCCAGGAGGCCCAATGAGTGCCCAAAATGATGAGTGCTAAACAAATTTTTCCCATAAGGAATAATGCAGTTAGTCACAAGGCAGCACCCTGTAATTCTAGCTTGTGCATTGAGTACCAAACAAACAATGAGTACTGGGACAAAATTTTCATGTCAAAATGTGTTGAGTACCAAATTCGATGAGTTTCAAAGCAGTTGAGTACCAAGGTACCATTGTAACACAATCCAACCAAAGTTCAGTCCTTTATTTGCTTATACCACCTAGACAGAATCTTGCCAGATTAAACTGTACTACCCAAGCCTAACAGATATAGCCTGGCAGATTCTCAAGAGGGCCTATCCTAATTCTCTTCCTCTTCCCACAATCCAGTTCCAAATTGTTCTGCCTCTTGTCTTTCCCTTTCCTTGAAGTGCGTTCCTCCTTCCTGGGAACCTGCTGCATTACTCTAATCCAGTGATCCCCAACCTTTTTTATGCTGCGGCCCGGTACCGGCATCAGCTGGGCGCCGCGGCCCGGTACCGGCATCAGCTGGGCGCCGCCATCTTTTTTTGATGAAAAAGTGCTTCCGGTGACCTCACCGGAAGCACTTTTCATCAAAAACATGGCGGCGCCAGCGCTTCGTGAGCTTTTCCGGGTAGAAATGGCTTACCCGGAAAAGCTCACCGAGCGCTATGCCCCATGTTTTGATGAAAAAGTGCTTCGGTGAGCTTTCTACCGGAAAAGCTCACCGGAAGCACTTTTTCATCAAAAAGATGGCGCGCTAGCAAACCAGCGGCCCGGTAGGACTTGTTCCACGGACCGGTACCGGTCCGCGGACCGGTGGTTGGGGACCCCTGCTCTAATCTATTTCATCACCTCCCATTCCATTAAAGAGGTAGTACTTAAGGGGTTGGCCTAGAAACCAGGAGATTGTGAGTTGAACCAGGAGTGGAAAAGGCAGCTGTATGAATTTGGGTAAATCACTGTCAGCCCAATTGATGGGTGTTAGGCCCAAGCTCAAAGACACAAAGAAGTCCAATAGAGTCCAATTCTTCATTTGCTTACACCTGAGAGAGTGTAAGCTAAAGCTATAACCTTCTAACTTAATACAGTTAGTCTTTGACTTACAAGCTTTGGTTTGGTGACTGTTCAAAGTTAGACTGCACTGGGAAAAGTGACTTATGACCATTGTTGCAGCATTCCTGCGGTCATGAGATCAAAATTCACAACTGGCATATATTGATATCTCAGGGTCATGCGATCACCTTTTATGACCTTCCGATAAGCAAAGTCATAAGTCGAAGACTACCTGTAGATATATCCTGAGAGATTCTCAGATGTGGCTACCCTGAACCTCTTTCTCCCACTCCCGTCCTATATGGGATTACATAGTCTCTTAATTTGGAATATACGGCTTCTTCCCTGGGAAACTGCTGTGCTCCTGTTGGGATTCCCTCCCCTAATCCTTCTACACGTGCACATCCCATCACACCTCACAGGTTTGTTGTTGTGAGGAAAATAGGAAGAGGAAGAAATATTATGTCTGTTCCCTGCCTTGAGTTACTGACAAAAGTAAATAAGGGATGAAAAGGGATGAGAATATAATATAAAACATATACTGGATATTAAATGGATGAAATAATCAATGTGAATACAATCAGGGAGTCTCTGGTGTGAACTAGCAAAATTTAGAGGTTTGAATCCACCATTCTGGTCTTACTATAAAGTTCACTAAGTCAAACAAAACCCATTAGGCAAAAATTCATTCCATACATTAGAGATATTTTGTTGCCAATTTTAATTTGGCAGTATTTATAGCCAACCTGCTATGACAGTACCATCTGGAAAACTAAATGAAGTGGGGTTTTTTTGCAATATAATCTGGCAAGGGCGTCTCCAGGCTTCGGAAAATACAGAATTTGACAGAAAAAAGCATCCCTGAGACTGACAAACTGGATTGTTTCTAGCAAAAATTCGTTCCAGGCTCTGAATAGGGGGCTGAAATGTTATCTCTAACTGAACTCATCCTGTACCAAAGAAATTATAAAAGATAATTTGAAGGTCTTGACCTCTGTTATCCTTTCCAGCCAGACAAAAGAACAATTCGATGGAGACAGGAGAATTTTTTAAATGCCAAAGCTTGCTCTTAAAAATTCCGGTAGAGCCCAAATGAAAAGAAAATTTCACCAATCTCCTTTATTCTAAAAATGTTGCTAATCTTTTTGTAAATAGGGGAACTGTTGTTCATCTGATTAAATTTATGACCACAATGATCTAAACACACTTAAAGGGGTGTTGGAAGAATTATCCTTCTGGGTTCAGTTCCAAGTGGGGAAAAAGACATTGGAAACATGGAGGCTATTTGGAAAGATGGTGGACAGGACCACATGGCTTGGAGCTCCAAAGTGAAAAGGATGATCACATCCTTCAAGATGTTGGGTGAAGGAAAAGAAGGAAAGGGCAAGATGCTGACAGTGCAATTGTTTTATACACCCTGTTGGGCCCCACCTTAGTGTTTCCTGTTCCTGTGTAAGAAATGTATCCCATTGGCTGTCAGACTCCCAGGGGCGGGGCTCTTAGCTAACTTTGTAGGCTTTGTCTGGACCACATGGCTTCACCTGAGTGCTGGTTGATGCAATCTTCCCAGGCCAGGTGGTGAGATGGGCAGAGGCCTTTGTTATGTAGAATATTCTGGCCTAGGCCTTAATGGCCTGCCCATTAACAAGGTGTGGGTGCTAACTTCCTATGGGGAGGGGGGGCAAGTTTTTTGTATTGCGTGCTCATGGCTATCATGTTGATTTTTTTCACCCCAACAGATGCCTCTGTCACAAACAAAAGGTATGTTCATTGGATATTTTTGGAGAAGGGAACTCTGGAAAACCCCTTTTAATATTCCAATGTGGTCTTTCTCAGCCTTGGCAACTTTCAGATCTCTGGGGAAATCTGAGAGTTGAAGTCACGTCGTCTTAAAGTTGCCAAAGACTGTTCCAATGTGTTCTCTCGCAGGCTGAAAAGCAGAGGGAACCGCTTGCAACTGTTTCCATCAGAGGATTAGCGTGTCACGGCAGCCGTGAGATCACGGGATACCTTCCGCCTTGGGAACAGCTGCTGCAGTGGCATTTCCTCTCCCCATCAGTATTAACTCAAGGTTAACCACACCAAACTTGATTGCAGGAAACACGACTTCAGCAACAGAGTGGTCAATGTCTGGAATACTCTACCTGACTCTGTGGTTTCTTCCCCAAACCCCAAAAACTTTAACCTTAGACTGTCTACTATTGACCTCACCCCTTTCCTAAGAGGTCTGTAGGGGGCGTGCATAAGCACACCAATGTGCCTACCGTCCCTGTCCTATTGTTTCTTTTATTTTTCTTATATGTATCCATTTCATGTATTCATAACTATGTTTATACTTATACTTATTATCTTGTAAACAATTGACAAATCAAATAAATAAATAAAAAATAAGTATCAGGATTTCTCTTTCAAACAAATTAACAAAGAATGAGCACCTCTGGACTCCCTGTAGCCGAAACTTGCCTTAGGTCTAGTAGTTGGGCAGATAACATGGTGGGGATTATATTTGCTTAAGCACCTGTTCCTGCTTGTCCACCAATTTGTGAGCCCAAGGCAGATACCCAGCTCGGGCAGAGATAGTCAAATTTCTGCCTGGAGTCTACTATAAAAAGCTGCAAATCACCCGGGTCAGCTATTCGCCGCCACAACATATCACAATCATCACTGTTTTCTGGAAGGAAGATTTATTTCATTAGAACAGGGCAAGAAATACCTTTTGCCCCTCCTCCACTACGTCCATCTTTAAACTGTAACTTCTTCAACATAACAGTATCTTCAGGCCATTGGCTTCCAACTTCTCTTTCAAGCAAGCTGGATAACCCAAACAAGGAGACTTCATCTGGATCAGAGGGTCTCCAAACTTGGCAACTTTAAGACTTGTGAACTTCAACTCCCAGAATTCTCCAGCCAGAGTTGAAGTCCACAAGACTTAAAGTTGCCAAGTTTGGGGGACCCTGATCTGGATCAAACACACAGCTTGAGAAATGCTGAGCTCGGCTGCGCAGGGCAGCCCTGGTTTTTTCTTCTTCTCTCTCTCTCTCCTTTTGCCTGATTCACTCTTGCAAAAAGCATGCTAAATCCACGCAAAGGTCAGCATTCCCTGATTTCAGATTCCAAACCCTCCCTTTGGGAACCTATATTTTTCTTGGGGGTTATTATTGTTATGATTGGGAGACACACAATACTTATCTCTTTATTACAAATGCTTTTTTTTTAAAAAAAATAAGGAGTTAAAATAAGGATTGCAGGGAATCCCCACACATCCAGGAATTTCTTAGGCCTGTTTGTGTGCATACTGTGTGTATCAGTATAATGCCTGTAACAAAATAAGCTTCACTGAATTTCTAGATTAATGAGTTCAGGAGCACAGTTTAAGTCAGCAAATATGCAGAAAAGGGAATTTCCATTCGTGAGATATGGGAAGGGAAGGGAAAATGGTACTAAGGAAAGTTCTGAGGCTGAGGCTGGTTATGCTTTTGCTTCTCCAGAACAGGGTCTTGGTCTGTTTTATTAATAGTTGCTGCCTACCAGGGTTACTTTTGAAAATGGGGAGAGTAGGGGCAAAACTGGCAGGCAGCAACTATTAATAAAACAGAGCAAGACCCTGTTCCGGAGAAGCAAAAGCATAACAAGTAGCAGCATTTGTTATTATGGATACTGCTGCTCATATATTGGTCATTATGCTATTTCACATTATTAGAGTTTATATTTTGTGTTATATGATCTAATTTAACTGATTTGAACACAGAACACAGTTTTGTCTGCCTGTCTCTCTCTATCACTCTCTCTATCTATCTTGATCTCTCTATCTAATCTATCTCTCGATCACTCTATCACCCTATATCTATCTTTCTATCTATCTTTCTATCTATCTATCATCTATCACTCTATTTCTATCTATTATCTATCTATCTCTCTGTCACTCTATATCTATCTATCTGTCTATCTATCTATCTATCTATCTATCTATCTATCATTTATCACTCTATATCTATCACTCTATAACTATCTCTATCTCTCTGTCACTCTATATCTATCTATCATCTATCACTCTATTTCTATCACTCTATCACTATCTATCTCTGTCACTCTATATCTAACTATCTATCATTTATCACTCTATATCTATCACTCTATAACTATCTCTCTCTGTCACTCTATATCTATCTATCATCTATCACTATTTCTATCTATCTATCTCTCTGTCATTCTATCACTATCTATCATCTATCACTATTTCTATCACTCTATCACTATCTATCTCTTTGTCACTATATCTATCTATCATCTATCTATTATCTATCACTCTATTTCTATCACTCTATCACTATCTATCTATCTCTCTGTCACTCTATATCTATCTATCTATCATCTATCACTCTATATCTATCACTCTATAACTATCTATCTCTCTGTCATTCTATATCTATCTATCTATCTATCTATCTATCTATCTATCTATCTATCTATCTATCTATCATCTATCTATCTATCTATCTATCTATCTATCTATCTATCTATCACTCTATTTCTATCACTTTATCACTATCTATCACTCTGTCACCCTATATCTATCTATCATCTATCACTCTATAGCTATCACTCTATCACTATCTATCTATCTATCTCTCTGTCGCTCTATATCTATCTATCTATCTATCTATCTATCTATCTATCTATCTATCTATCTATCTATCTATCAATCAATCAATCATCTATCACTCTATATCTATCACTCTATCACTCTATCTCTATCTATCTATCACTCTATCTATCACTCTACCTATCTATCAGGGGTGTCAAACTGGTGGCCCGCAGGCCGGATGTGTCACATGTAGGCCACACCCACCCCAGCTCCACGAAGGGGAAAAACATCGCAATACGTCATGTGACGGCAACGTGACGGTGCAAGTTTGACACCGGTGATCTTTATCTATCTATCTAGATCTCTCTCTCTCTAACTGTAATTTTCATTCATTTCAGCTGAAGGATTTCAGGGCGAGTTTCAAGAGAAGACGCTTGCACCCTTCCACTTTGTGCAGGTAGCACAGGTGCTTTTCTTCCACCTGTTAGCTTCTGGGTGTGTGTAAAATTCTTCTGGATCATCAAACCGTCCAAAACAGGAACTGAGTCCGCTTTCCTCTTGCTCAAGCAGGACCACATGTTTGCGAATGCATGTGTGAATGTATATGTGCACACAAATATAATTAACATATCCCAACACCAGCGCTGTTTTTTTTTTTTTTTCCCTTTCCAGACGCCACATGAGACTTTCCTGAGCTAAGGCATTTTGTTCAACAGCAGCCTGAATCTGAAAGGGGCGAACAGAAGGTCATACATCACAACAGGATACTAAGAGGACAAGAACTTAAATGCTGCCGGCTGACCAAGAGACGCCGTACAAATGAAGAATGCCGCCCCATCCCCCAGGGAAATTATTCATAAGCCTGGACTATACGATAAACCAAAGGCTTGATTTAAGCAACTGCAATAACAATGGGTCACATTCCAGAAGGGCCAAAAACAAATGCTACAGAGAAAGGAAGATACACACCCCCTCCTCTCAGTATTTCTTAATGCTCCGCGGATAGCCACAGGACCAAACAGATAGTTGGCAAGTTACATCTTTTTTACCTGTAGCAACTACTAAGAGGCATGCGGAAAATATTTATTGCAAATTGCTATTCTTTGTCAATTTAAATCAAGAGAATAAAAAAGCACCTACAAACACACATACATGACTGTTTGGCTACGAATTGTAGCCTCTCCTTTGTCACAGCTACCAACTAATGAAATTCACACCATGCATCAAAGCTATGTACTGTGTGCATCTTACCAAAATCAAATCCAGCTGCAGTGTCCTTTTTCCAGAGATAAATATGATGCCCTCAGGATGCTTGAATTTAAAATTTGATGACCTTTGCCATTGGCATGCTCCTGTTCTATCAGATGTTGCCCAAGCTTGCAAGATCTGAACAATAGGTTGTCTGGGCGTGACGCATAAGTCAGTCTGTAATATATGTCTGAAGGAGATTTAATTTTCCCCACCAGAACCTACAAACTCAAGAGAAAGCTTGAGATGTTCCAATGCAAACCTGTTCTTCCAAGGTCAGAATTTTTCCTTCATTCAGGATGAAGTTCATTGCTGGAACTGCTGGAAATCTTCAGTTTCGCCCATATTCTCGGAGAGACATATTCTGGTCTCATCTTGTTGCTACAATTTACGCAGTTTCCTCCCACTCTTTTCTGTGCTGGAAAAGTTCAGTGGCTTCGGAGCACGGAGAAGGGCAAAGAAACTCTTTCTATCAACACACCTTTTGCTCTGGAGTCTACTTCCCTCCTGCAGCGAGGAAACGTTCTTTGTTATCTGCTCAAAAAAGCATAGCAAAATGTAATAAGACCAAGCTTAAATGAGCATTTTAATACCAACTTGACAAAGTAATCGAATGTCACTTGTGGATGAAGTGATTTGGGGTCAGAATAAAACTAGGCTGATTCACATGTCATAAACCAGGGATGTCAAACTCAATTTCATTCATCAGGGTTGTGTTTGACCTCAGGGGGCCAGGGTGGGCATGGCCAGCTCGATGTCACTCATTGAGGCTCTGTTTTCACTGGCAGAGGGCTGCAGGAGGCCGTCGTGGCCGAAAACAGAGCCCAGGACGCTCAAGCACGGCCCTCCTGAGCTCTGTTTTCACTGGCAGAGGCCCGCGGACAAGTCCTTCACTGTTTCCAGGGCAGGCCCACGGGTGTTCTGATCCAACCCTGTTACCAGCAAGAAAATCTCAAACAAACACAACAACTCAAACCTTCACAGCTTTAATCTACAAATAAACTTCTTTGTAGATAAAAAGATGGCTTGCAGCCCATTAGTCCAACCAGAAAAGCCTTGACATAATTCTTCAGATAAGCCAGAGTCTCTACACACAATGCTGGGTTCTTAGAGCGTTTTTGCTTTCTGCAGAGGCAAAAACCTTTTGAACCAGGCTTATATTCCCTGGAGGGAGGGCCCATTATGTTGAGGCCTTACTCGCGAGTCGCCTGTGCTGCTCCAGCTGTTCTCTTCTACGAATCATCCTGTGCTCATGCGCACTTGGCACAGGCTCCTCGGGAACCTCCTCATCACTGCTGCCAGCCCCCACAATCCCTGAAGGCAGCAGTCCACTCCCTGATGGTCCCGGCCCCTCATTCGAGTCCTCGCTCTCCTCCACCGTCCGCACCTGCTGCCGGCTAACCACAACGCTGGGCCAGATCTAAGCACCCTGCAGACCTTGAGTTTGACACCCTTGTCATAAGCAATCTTGCCCTGGAATACAATCTGCTGTCCAGCCCACCAACATGCATTCTATGTCAAGATAAGGATAGTGTGTCACACATTTCTGACATTGAAAAGTGGACCTTTTTCATATTTGTTATCTACCTGGGACTATTAAACTCCTGGGAAGTTACAATGCTGGCAAGCTTTTTGAAAGGGGTATACGTCTGGAATTTTGAGAGCTTTTATATTAATTAATTAATTAATTCAGTCAGTCAGTCAGTCAGTTAATCAATTTGTAAGATTGCCCAATTCAAAGCAATCCTGGGCACCACACAATTTGAAAAACAATCATTAGAACAAAACAAAACAAAAAAAGCCCATATCAAAACAGCAGAACAAACCAGCAACTGAAGTTGCTAATTGATATAGTCCCACACTCCCTACAGGTGGGGTTATTCAACACTGACATGCCTAAGGAAACAGCCTGGTCCTTAAAACTTTATGAAAGACCAATAAGGTCAGGGCTATCCAGAGGTGGTATTCAGCAGGTTCTGACCAGTTCTGGTAACGGAAATTTTGAGTAGTTCAGAGAACCGGCAAATACCACCTCTGACTGGAGATATTACAGTATCCTTCCCCTCCCACACCCACCAAGCCACGCCCACAGAACCGGTAATTAAAAAATATTGAATCCCACCACTGAGGCTATCCAAATTTCAGGAGTCAATCTGTTCCACAGGGTGGATACTGTGATAGAGAAGGCCTGTTTGCTGGGCCTCACTTGATGGAAGGACCACTAAGAATGCCAATTCTGGTGAGATCCAGTGGAACAAGCAGACCTTCAGGAGACAGACAGTCCAAACTGGCCCTAAGCTGTAAAGGGTTTTATAAGAATCAGCAACCTGAGTCGCACCCAGCAGCCAACAAGTAACCATAGTTGCAAGAAAAGTAATGAGGTAGTATGGTCATACCAAGGCTTGCCCGTAAATATCTGCTCCGTTGCATTTTAAGACGGTTGCAGCATTCAGTGGTTTTCAAAGGTCGCCAAAGTACATTGCAATAATCCAAGTGGGATGGCACTAAGGCATTTTTAATTAAAAAAAACATTGTTATATATACAATAGCATGAAATCTCAGCTGCCAGTTCTTTAGCTGGTGCTGGCCTTCATTTGCAATGAATTTTCCCCAGAAGCTTAGGATGCTATAACATATCAGCATAGAATATGTGCAGATCCAACTATTGGGCCTTTTGTAATTGACAGGTGGGAATTTTGTCAATGCGCAGGTTATTATTATAGCTGATTGCACAGCCAGCCAGATAATGTTTAGACTGGATTTGGCATTGTTGTTTCTTTATGCAATCCCTCTTCAGGATCTTACATTTCAGTAAACAAATGTTGTTGTTCAATGATATTCAAGGTATTAAAGGATATAAGCAGTTCCAAGTAAAGCTGCCTTTTGCAATTGACCGATTGTGATTTTTCTCAAAGCTTGTGGCCATGGAGTGGTGCCCCAATTCCAATTTCTTGGAATTGCATCTATTACTATTGCTTTGCTCTCTTTTGCCACAATTGTTCAACTTCCATTTGCAGGTCTTTGTATTTTGCTCTTTTCTCTGTTTCTTTTCTCTTCTGTTGTCTGCAGGTAATTGCAATGTCTGCTATCCAGTCTGGGATATTGTATGGCGGATACTTGTCTGTTTGAATTCTGAAGTTTCAGAGCACTTTAGCTTTTCTTTCAGAGCACTTTCCTTTTCTTTATCTATTTTGGGGTCCCACCAGTTCTTGCTGGCAGGCAAGTGGCAATTCTTGCAGATATTCCAATGAACTGTTGTTACTTTGTCATGCTGTTTTTTGTAGTCAGCCTGTACAATACTCTTGAAGCAGCTAACTAGGTGGTCTACATTTCTTCAGCTTCTTTGAAGAGATGCCATTTTCTGTCTGCTGCTGTCTTCTCCATTCTGGCTTTATGTGCATTAATTATTATTATGCTTGGTCGCAGTTGTAAGTATTGTTTTAAGGCATTTTGCATTCACTTGCAATGGAGAATGCTTGAATAAGGCACACACAAAAAAGGAATAGTAAATATAGAGATTGGTGCTTTCCTTTTTAGCACACTGGAATTTATTGTATTCTGAAATGAAAGAATCTGATTAAGAAGACTGAGTATACTAAGAAACATACCAGTGGGGGGATCTGGGCCACCAATGTACCAACAGAAACTAGATTGCCTGAACTTTTTTTTTTAAACTTAATTGTTCAGCTTGTCTCACTTTGGAAGAGGAATTACAACTTGCACAGGCCTTATTTGCTGGTTGTTGGTTTTGTCGTTTTAACCAGTGCCTGCCATTTCGTATCTTACATCCTTTGAGCTTTTATTATTATTATTTGAACCAGACCACATCTGATGTGTGATCTCTAGTCACGATGATTTTCAAAGGAACTGGAAGGTATTTAGCTTTAGTTTTGGTCTGAAGGCTGTGAGGAATTAGATGCGTTATGACCATGACTTAATCCCAGCAAAACAGAACGTAACTGTTACTTTGGAAGGTTACCAAACTCAGGACATATCTATAACAAATAGAAGATCAATTCTGACCACTCTTTACATTTTCATGTCTCAGAGAAGTAGACCATAGCCCCAACCTCTGGGCTGCGGCCGACTAGTGGTCCGTGAGCTATTTGCAACCGGGCCATAGAAATGTCAGACCAGTGTGTGTGTGATCCATTTGCGTTGACTCAGCCTTCCATCCTTCTGAGGTCGGTAAAATGAGGACCCAGATTGTTGGGAGAATATGCTGACTCTGTAAACCTCTTAGTGAGGGCTGTAAAGCACTGTGAAGCGGTATAGTCTAAGTACTATTGTTACATGCACGCTTGCCAGCCACTCACACCAGTGGTGGGATTCAAATTTTTTTACTACCGGTTCTTTGAGCGTGGCTTGGTGAGCGTGGCAGGGGAAGGATACTGTAAAATCTGTAGTCAGAGGTGGTATTTGCCGGTTCTCCGAACTACTCAAAATTTCCACTACCGGTTTTCCAGAACTGGTCAGAACATGCTGAATACCACCTCTGACTCGCACACAACCATCCCCTCTGCCCTCCACTTCCACCAGTCCACAAAGCTGGAAAGATTGGAGAACTTTGGATCATAGTGTTAATGTTTCTGTTAAATATGCATCATTAGATGTACTCTATGGAGGTGTGCCAAAATCATGCTTCTAAGGTAATTACATTCTTGAATAATTATCTAGGAATATTGTATCTTCATAGTATATGTATTTACTGTGATCAGCCAGAAGTTAAGAAGTATGTTGTCTGGAAGAACTTTAATATTCTGGAAAACCTATTTTGAGTAAAAGATTCTGAAGATGCAGTATCTTTGCATCCCTCCAATTATTTCTCTAATCTTGTGTTAGCATTATTGACATGAAAGTTTATAATAACAAATTGAAAAACATTCCAGCATTCTATTGTTCTCTAGGCTGCAGATGGAAAATTGCATTAAAATATCTTCTATTGCCCTTCTGGGAGAACTGAATTATTGCTAAGCACTTCAGGGGTCTTTTGCCTTTTATTTTTATTATTAGCCATTTCCTCCACCAAGAGAGTACTAGCATTTTTATTTGAGGAGATTCATTTTCCAAAGTAAAATGGCTAAGCCTATGGTTTGTTTTCTGCACCTGGGTGCATAGTCAAATCCATTCAATGTAATGCAAATGTTATTTCTTGAAGAGCTCTGAACGCTTACTGAGTATGATAAGCATATAAGGAATTGATTAAGCAATTGCCTTAGTCATCAGGACATGAAGAAACAATTAATGCTGGGGAAATTGACGAAGAGAACATTGAAAACAAACTTCAGGTCAACTGCAAATCTTTCCAACATGCAACATTCCACATACAAGGCAAGTCCTGCTATGTGCACCAAGGACAGAAGTTGTCTCTTATTAATTTTAAAGAATGCCTTTTGAAATTTAAATAAACTGACAACATTCATCAAAAAGTATTGTATAGTTACAGATGCAAGGTCACAGCCTAGACCAGAGGTCTCCAAACTTGGCAACTTTAAGACTTGTGGACTTCAACTCCCAGGATTCTCCAGCCAACATAGAATAGCTGGCTGGAGAATTCTGGGAGTTGAAATCCACAAGTCTTAAAGTTGCCAAGTTTGGGGACCCCTGGCCTAGACAAAGACTGTTCAATGCATCATTGCTTGATTTTTTGCATACTGATCAACCCACCTTACAATTGATACTGTTTCTAAAATATCTGGAAACAAAAGAAACAAGAGCTGTTGCAGATCAGGATAAAAGCATCTACATATTCCTGGGTTCCTCATCTATGGAACATCATCTTCTTTGGAAGTTCCTCAAGTCATGTAAGGCAGGCTACTCCATTTAGCCCCATAACCTCCACCAGCCAGATACCTGATTCTATGTGAACATATATTTTCTAATGGGAAAAATGCAGCTTATGCTCTCTTTTCTAGAAGATAAAAAGTTGTCGGTGCCATACTCTAAACCAGTGGCCCCCAACCTTTTTTGTGCCACAGCCCGGTACCAGCATCACAAAATGATCCGCGGCCCAGGACTGGCATCAGCACGCATGACAAGGCAAGGCGAGCCGAGCGACCGGCCAGCCAGCCGTCCCCCGCTTCTCCCCGCCATCTTCAACTCCTCCTTTGTACCTTTTGTGTGCTTTTTTGATCTCCTCTGCCATTGGGACGGCTCTTCGTTCGAAGCCGCCCCCCCCTTCGATGAAACTAAGGCGCGAGGATTCCTTCAGGACCCAAACGCTGCTTTCCAACCGGAAAAGCTCACCTGGAAGCACTTTCTGTCGAAACAAAATGGCGGTGCCCAGCAAACCGACGGCCCAGTAGAAAATGATCCACGGACCGGTACCGGTCTGGGGCCCGGTGGTTGGGGACCCCTGCTCTAAACAACCTTGGAGTATGAGACTTGATATCCTCACAATGAGTCAGCTACTTATTAAATAGCTGGTCTATGGGCAAGAATAAGTGGAGACCGTTTAGTAGAGTTACCTTATTTATTGGTCACTTCAAATTTGTACACACTCAGCAAGTAGACTTGTACAAAAATAAATGTACAAATGTTTCCTTGGTCTTCAGGCTGCTTATACAATGACTAGAGTAGCTTCAAGAATGCCTGTTCCCAGGTTTTGGGTTTGTTTTTTTCCTTATCCGCTAACTGTTTTGTTGGACTCTTCTCAGATGTGGGTTCAGTCAGCTTTAGTTAATTAATTCTGTGTTTTATTTTAAACGGCAACAAACTGATCTTTTCTGAATCATGGAGCTGGTTCATTTACTTTGCCTGATGTAAGGTTAGATTTCTAGGCTAACCCTATAATAACTAAGCAGACATGCTTAGTGTATGTAATAATTAATGGGCCCTCTGAAAGAAGACAATTCCTTTTCCAGAATTACAAATCACGAACATGACTTATGTTAAGTATTTAAGATAAGGATTTATGACTTAAGTAGTCTCAGTGGTGGGCCTACATCCAAAATAAGCAAGAAAAGTATCAGAAGATTCTTGATTTTACAGAATTTAAAAACAGATTCCCGCTTCTCATAAAACCATGGAAGAATATTGAAGGAATGTTTGCCACAAAAGACAATGGAATGGGCTGATATATCCAGGAAGGAATTTTAGCCATTTCAGCATTATCTGCAGGGAAAGTAGATTCCCTTCATGTCTATAAGCTATAAGCTTCCAGAAAAATCAGGATGCCCATTATAGGAAGCAATGTGACTCGAACTTTGATTTGGTTCTAAAATTAAACATGACGTAGAACTAGTCTATATTATCTATGCCAGATGCTTTATGCACCAGTGTTATAAATACTGTATATATATTTAAAGTAACCATCTGTTCCCCAAGTATAAGTTGTTCAAGTGCTTCTATTCCATGTCAGCATCCTCCAATGGCTGTCTGAGAAACCTGGGCACTGCAGACCTAAAACATTAGAGTGGGGGTCAGCAGATTTGTGTGGTGCGGATATGCTTATCATAACACAAATGTATGGTTTCCAGACATGGTCTACAAGCTTCTAGATCAGGGGTGTCAAACTGGATTTCTTCAGATCAGCATGGTAGTTCTTCTCCTCAGGCCAGTGGGAGCAGGGGGGCAGAACGGATGCCTCCTGCAGCACTCTTCCAGCTGAAAATGGGCCGAGCGGCCATTTTTGGGCCTGTTTTCACGGCCATTTCTCTGGCCGCTTTCCAACTGGTTTGGGGCCATTTTTGGCTTGTTTTTCGGCTGGAAGAGTGCTGGCAGAGGAGGCCATGGAGGGAGAAAAAAGGCATGGGGAGCGGAGGTGCACACAACCCATTTTAGCCACCAGAGGTACCATGGACCGGTCCTTTGGTATTTCCAGGCCAGAGCCGTGGGCCTGATTTAAGCCCTCTGCAGGCCGGATCCAGCCTGTGGGCCTTGCGTTTGACACTCCTGTTCTGGATGGTAGCAAAGAAACAGAGCCACCTCTGTTTTGCTGCCATCTACGGATAATCCTGATTTTTGCATTTCAGATCCAATAGCCTTATACATTCCAATAAAAATATTAGTGGGGCAGTTTTCCATTGAACTTTATTCAGAACATTGAGAATTATCTCCACAGATAGATCTATGGGCTGCTCTGCTGCAGATCCCCATATTTCTAACTATATTTACATTTCGCTTTTATTATTCTCCGTTGCAATCTTTTTTATTATAGATGGATCATGGTACTTTAGGAATAAATTCATCCAAATGGAGTTATATTGTAATTCTGAGCATCAAAGCTAATGAATGATTCTAAGCAATCCTCCCCTCCTTCCCCTTGTGCCTTACAGTAAATATTTAAGCTTGCTGTAAACTCCTGCATGCCACTAAATTCCTGGGGCAAACATGTTTCTGAAGCATCCTTGGCACATGACAGAATAAGATGGCATAATCAACCACATCATCCCAAGTGACATTTTGGGGGATTTAAAATGGAAAATGAAGCTTAGTTTTCAGTCCTCCTTCAATAACTGTCAGGGAAAAGAGCAACTGATTTAACCTGCTCATGACCCATCTCCTGTTAGTAGCAAGTAATTAGGCAGATAGTGTTACGGGCAATCTATACTTTCACACAGGTGCCTAACCAGCTGTTGCTGCTTCCCTTTTGCTATGGAAGAAGCTGACTGAAATCCCCTGACAGAAAGCGTTCAGCACAGGAAACACTTTATTATATATGTATTTTGAATTTGAACAGCAAAACAACTTTGTGTTAATGGCATGGCCAAGCTATAGGTTACTTCCTGAAAAAGGCCTGGTGGTTTAGTTCAATTAGCAGTTACACACTGACAGTTTATTCATTAAAAACTTTACAAATACCAAGAGCAACAAATGGTCCTCAGTACCTAAATTTGATACGAGGATGTAATTTAAACACAAGAAACAGAATGGATTGCACACCATATTCCTTTGCCAAGCTGAAAAATAAACATAATGTTGTAACTTGCCATTGGAGTATATGACTTCAATGGCAGAGACTAGTTGATGTATCACATTGTATGCACAAAAAAGGGCTTGAACAATATATTACAATGAACCCACATCTACAGAAAACATAATCACTTCTAGTCATCAACACTAAACCGGCAGATTTCTGAATATAATTTCTTAATATATTGCTGTAGCAACATTAAAAATATGAAAGACACAAATCTTATGGAAAAAGGGGAACTGAGTTTGTCTCTGAATTCAACGTGACTGTTACTACTCCTCCACTTAATATCAGGCAAGCTATAAAACTGAGCAGCATCTTGTTTGGTTTGGAATCTTTTAACAATATGAATGGTTAAAGGGCGCCATCTAGTGGCACATCCTCCACTCTGCACCAATGCACCAATTAATGCACCAATTAATGTATTTCAAGCTGGTATTCTGTATCAGCAGAAATTTTTTGGAAAATTTTGGGAACCTCCTATTTTGGTTGGTTTTCAAAATGTGAACTGCAATGGTTCTGATAGCACATAATTTCTTCTATGGTTAATTAGTAAAGCAGCAGCTTTCCTCGCCTCCTAAACCCCACTAATAATATTTGGTGTATCACTCTGTATATCAAAATGAAATTTACATCAAGATCAGATTATTAAAAAAAAACACCTCATGAATTCAATGAGCAGTTTATTCCACTTATTTTACCCAGCTAAACTTAAGGGGAAAATGTGATTCAAAATTACCAGCTGGTTTGGAAGAATCAAAAGTTGAAGAGCCCACTCCAGCAGCTGGCAAGAAATTTCAGGATTAGGTTAGCAATCAACCACCCTAGGCTGACTCAGCCACCCATCATCTGGAGCAGGGGTCACCAATCTTGACAACTTTAAGACTTGTGGACTTCAACTCCCAGAGTTGAAGTCCACAAGTCTTAAAGTTGCCAAGGTTGGAGACCCCTGATCTGGAGCACAGTGTGAGAAGCAGCAACTGAAAGATCACCCAACACTAGGACACATTGGGCAGTCTCACCTGTGGTCAGCATCCATTGGAACTCCTGCCAGTAACAAGCATCTTCACTGAGAACTAAAGCGTCATCCATGACTCCATATCGCTTTATTCGTGGTTCCTGTGTGTCTTCTGAGCCTCGGTTCTTCAGTCTTGAACCGACTGACCTCCTTGGTGATAGGATTTCTAAGCTGTTGCTGCATTTGCCTTCCCTTCCCTCTCCTGAAAAAAAATTGCAGTAGCACGTGCATTTTGTACCGACTAGAAGTTGAAAAGAATGGGATTGTAGGAAAGAACTGAGTGGAATGATTGCTACAGCAGAGAGGCACTTGGCCAGATGCTGAAGATTAGATCTCAAGAATGGCAAGATGATAGAGAACAAGGACAATAACCTTGATGGAGGAATGTGTTACCAAAGCAACAAGGGGTCAAACGTATCTTACATCCATAGCTTGTGAGCAGAGATGTGGATAAAAGAGATGTCTCATTTATGATTAGGAGATGGGGATGCTGGATGAAGCCTGAAGAAGGCAAGAGGCAGAAGAAGACAGGCTGTTCTTGAGGAATGGGGATTGAGGCCAATTTTCACCTTTGGTCCCTTGCACTCATCCCAAGAAGCAGCTCACAGCAGCCTGGGTTTCTGAATGCTGCTTATGAATGTCAGGTCTGCTTGCTATTCATACCACTCCTCATCCTTTATCTAACAATAGATAAAGCAAAACAAATAAAAGTGGGTGGATGGGTGGAGGGTTTCTATGGAGCTTCTCAGTCCTCCAGGTCATGGTTGTCCCAAAGGTGCTTTTTCAAGAGGCAACTGGACTTTCTGTTTTTTTCTTTGAAGAGGTTTCGCTTCTCATCCAAGAAGCTTCTTCAGCTGACTGGATGTGGTCAGAGATGAAGAAGCTTCTTGGATGAGAAACGAAACCTCTTCAAAGAAAAACAAGGAAGTCCATGCCTATTGAAAAAGCACCTTTGAGAAAGAGGCTTCCCTCTCAGAAATGCACCCATCTGGGTTCGATTTGGCACCAGCCACAAACAGAAGGCAAGAGGAAAGAATGCCGGTTGGGTTGTAGGAACCTTTGCTGACAACCAGAAGCATTCGTCTATGAGTAAATGGGTACAGGACTCTTGTTTCTGAAGTTAAGATCCAACCAGGACAGCAGCTTTTATACTGTTCCCCCACTGCACAACAATGGCTCCTCTTGCGTTCCTGGACCTTACCTCTTGTTGCTCGAGTTCCCAGGCTTAAAATTGTTGATTTCAGTTTACATTCCCTGAAAGTGGCTTCAGAGGCAACTTAGGTGTTCAGTCAATACATAGGTTTGTCTTGGATTATTAAGGGACAAATGCATTAAACCTGGGTTTTGTTTCCAATGTGATATGAGGATGGAGGTTATTAATGTCTGCCTTCTGCCTGGTCAAATCACTCCGATTCCCATGGAGCTTATTCATGCCTTATCTCTCCAGAGTGGGGAGGATTTTAGTCAAATTGGTTTACCTCAACCATCAACCATCTGGTTGGTTTCAAGAGGATGTTTATTTTTTTCCCACCTAAAACTTTGGATGGCAGATGTGCCAAAATGTTAACTTGCTGGAATCAAGAGGCACCCGTGACTTTGGGCAAAATTGTTACTGTGAAGAAAAGAGGTGGAAGAAGCTGTGATGGATATGTGTGCTACCTTGAGTTCTTTGTAAAAATAATAAAGGTGGGATACAAATTAAGTGATGTAGGTGGAAGACAAAGGAGAAGCTGTATAAAAACAGGTTAGAACCTCAAGTTCAGGTCTACATCAAGGCTGTTAGAACAGCAAAATTGTCACCCAGCAGCCATTTTCAAAATGACTCAGACCCCTGAGGGAGGAAGAAGATATGAAGTATATATAGGAGGATGGTGTGAAGGTTTTGCAATGCATCCTAAAATAAAATAATTCAGATTCATTGAGAGGTTGACACTAGCTGAGCAGGCCTTATCATCTTGCAGGATTATCTGGGATAAATTTGAATGTTAATTCTAATGAAGTAGAGAACATTTCTGCCACTTATAGATTAAATTTCTGCCTCTCCTGGCTCCAGGAAAGGGACAGATAGCTGGGACAGAAGAGTAATAAAGGGGAACACCAGAAAGAGGTGTTGCTGCTCAAAAGGTTATTACTTGACCCCAGGAGTAGGATCCTTCTGGGAGCAAAAACGCCCCCCCAGAAGGCTTCCCTGAGGCCCAGAAGGCCTCAAAATGGAGCGCGGGGGGGTCTGCATGCGCCCCCATGCTCAGTTTTTTTTTTCCTTCCTGAGACCCAGGGAAGTCTTCTGGGACCAAAAACGCCCCCCCCCCCGGAGGCTTCCTTGAGGCCCAGAAGGCCCCCCAAAATGGGGGGGGGGGGCTGCAAAAAAAGAAGCCACGCCCACCCAGTCACATGGCCATGCCCACAGAACTGGCTGTTACAAAATTTCAATGGGGAAAAACATTTATTGTACAAGTAATTTACAGTGGGTTTTGTACATAATTTTGAGAAATTGGAAAGCAGTTTATATAAAATGAAAATGGTATACATTATTTACATGTTATATACAAATGTCTTATTCTTTTCCTCCAATCTAAATTAATTAATAAAACATGCAGTATAATGCATTAGGCAACACAGAGCTTAAGGAACACATTAACTTTGCTCAATATAGGGCATAAATATTCTCATTGACTACAGGATTCTTGAATGATCATCAAGTCAGTTTATATAGAAAAATTATCTTGGTTCATAGTTGCATTGGCAACTATAATAGTTAAACTTTTAATAATACTCTTTCCACTGAAATGAATCAAATACCTTTTGAGCAAAGGTGAAAAAAAACCCAACAAAACTGGATTTAAAAAAACAAACTAAAATGTTTCCTAAATAGTACACATTTCTTTTTATTATTCACTTTATAGCACTAAAAGAAGCAAAAGAGATTAAATTAACTTCTTTAATTCTTTTAGCTGGAACAGATAATGGAAATACCTTACATTAAAGTATTAGTAACAGCCAATCTCCATTTAAAGCTTTTTGTACATAACTTCTTTACATTAAAAAACCAAAATCACCTTCCTGAAGGAAAATGCATATTGCATCAGTGCATAAGATACAGTGTAACTTAACACATAACACCCACACCCACAATGGAGAGGACTTCATTTTAGACTTGGTCTTTTGTGTATAAAAAATGGCAAACTGTTCCTATACAGATATCCTGCAGCCATGATGTTGATTATCTGATATATTAAAATTGAACTCGTAATCTACCTCTGTAGTAAAGATATTCCTCACTGATGAAGAACATTTAAAACAAGAATACATCTAACAGACAGTGGGGTTTGGGATTGGATTATCATTGTGCTTTGCAGAGATTTGTTCTTTGAACACAATATGATTGTGCTAGTCAATGGATTGCTGACAGTTAAGAAAGGAACGTTTTTACATAATACACAAATTTAGGGCACAAGACAATTTACAAATAATTTCAGAGACATTGGTTAGGTGATAGTAGGCATGGTTTCAAATTTATTGGAATTTGATGGCAGCATCTATATATATGTGTAGTGAAAACGATTAGTGGAATTTGGTTAATGAAGGCAATGAGAACTCCCGAGATTGCTGTTATTAAATGATGAAGTGACATTGTGTTGTGCTTTATGGCCCCATCACTGTGGTAACTCAAGGACTACCTGTATTGTATATTGTATTCCGTATGTTGTTGCTTTGTTTTTATATTATGAATTACCCAGAGTCAATTGGCTTTGGACAGCACTCAACTTGAATGAATGGGTGGTTTATTTGTTTCCTAATAAAATGTATATACTGTAGTTTCCCATTTCACACACAACTCTGGGCAACATACACAATACAAACCATTAAATATAAACAATGGGAGACCACATTCAAGAACTTACAAACAATATAGCCATTTTGCAGGATTCCTATTTCCCTGGGATCCCCAAGTCTGCTGTCAAAAACAGATTTCAAGGGATTTCTGGAAGGTTCAGAAGGAATGATGTTCCAAAGGGTTGGTACCACAGCAAAGAAGCTTGCTCCCTAGTTCCTGCTGCCCTTGATGGGGCAGATATACAAAACCCAGCCACATGTCATATAGGGCTTTAATCTTGAATTGAACCTGGAAACAGACTGGTGGCTAATGCAACTTGCAGAGAAAAAAATGCAACGTGTACCATTCTAGGAGCACACATAACTGCCCACACCTCTGTATTTTGTACAAGTTGAAGCTTTCAATACTCTTCATGGAGGTGACCGTGCCATGAGTAACTGCGAGTGGAGTAATTCCTGATCAAGGAACAGATGCAACTAGCACACAATACAAAGTTGCACAAAGGGTCTCCTAGCCATGACTGCCACATGCTCTTTGAGCAGGAATTGTGAATCCAGGACCCTCACACTGTGCACAGGGTCTGTTTGGGACAGTGCACCAAAGATCGTAAATTCCCAGATTTGGAAAACCCTAAGACCCAAAGCCAGCATTGCCAGGATTCAGTTGATGACTGTTGTTCCTCATCCAGACCCATAATCTCCAAGCATCAAGACACAACATCAACAGCAATGCTTAGTTCATTGGAGGTGGAGATGTACAATTGAGTATACATTATGGCAACAGATGATCTCACCACTTTATGTAGAGTTAAACAGGAGTGGAAAATACTCTACATAATAGGGGTTGAGGGCTATTACTCCCATGCAATACCAACGGGAATCAATCTTGCAGGAAGGGAAGATTCTCAGCACAATTCTGCCTATTCCTATCCCACTAATTCAGAAGGATGCCATAGTTAATAGCTAATAATATTGAAGGCCAAAGGGTCAAGTAGAACAAAGATGCTTATTTTTATTTGTTCATCCAGTTTATATGGCTGCCCATCTCAACAAGTGACAATGCATTATTCCATCCCATTCCCATTAGAGGTCATTCACAAGCGTAACCAATCCTGTTTCAGTGAATCTTCCAGGTTACAATTCAGATCACAGATTTTCTTCACATTATCATACACTATAAAGAACTTGCAGTTGGGTAAAGAATCTTCCATTACGCTATCTGTACTTTAAGAAACTGTACAAGCAGTTATGTAAACATAAAGGTAGCAGAAATTATAGTAAGGAAACAGCTATCTAAGGTTATTATGAAACAACTTCTGAAGCTATTAAGAAAACCTGTATCTCTCAAGAACAAGTTACAAGGTTTTCCTCTTTTCCAGGAGCACATTATATGAATGTGCAGATGCTCATAAACAAAATGGAAAATGTACCTATACCTATACAAAGAAAGGAATGTTTCTAAGAAATAAATTAATAGTTCTGTAATGACTAACCGTATAATCTATTCTAAAACATCTTCCAAAAAAAAATTCTTTTTTAAATTCCAGAAATATCTAGGCAAAATCTAATCTTGTAGCCTTCTCATGAATAATTTTCTGATTTTGACTTTCACTTTTTAACTGAAGATCTTAAACTTTAAATGTTAAACATTAATCAAAAGCAAAACATCACAAATCTGGCTAGACATTTGCATAAGCACTGAGGCCCTTCTCTCATTTATTGTAATTCTATGAGGTACTAATTTGAATTGTACGTGAGAGGGAAATCCTGCAAATTGCTGGATCTTCAGTGGTTTCTACAATTTGCCTATATTTTAATATCCAAGATTTATAATAAAGGGAGAAACAGTTCCTTCCCACACTTTAATCCTATTTTTTCCAGTTACTTCTATTAATCTCAATGAAAAAGAAAAACATTTTCATCAGAGACCCTACAAAAACACATTTTTTAAAAAATACCGAGCAACTTTTATTTTATGTGACTGTATTTGCATCTGAAGTTCATAATTCTATAGCTGAATTGTCATCTCCAATATTGTTTTCTTAATCCAAAGCACCCACAATTTGTGTTGTTAAAATTCAGGAGCAATTGCTAACTTTCCTTCTTTTCCCAAAAGTAGGAAAAAAAGTGAGCTTTAACACAATTGTTTTGCTCTTTAAAAAGTCCTCTCCCACTGGACATATCTCTAACAAAATAATAAATTAAATCCAGCTATGGATTCATGAAAACCACATAATCCTCACTCTTGCAACACAAGTTGAAAGTAAACATGAGGCTTGGAGGCACATTATTTTACCAGAAAATGGAGATAAAAAAACCTTTACTGAAGTGAACAAGCTTGGTCCCACTGAATATCTTATGCAATGATGCAAGATTCTGATAACATGTACAAAATTAGTGTTTTAAAATGTTAATCTTAAACCTTTTGTGGGGAGGGAAAAGAGACATGGAGCCACCTAAATGGATAACAAAATTCAACCATAACTAATTTTAAAAATCTGTTTAATTATATCAAAAGCTGATTGCTTGGTTTTACTACAGTACAACAAAAATATGCAAGCTTCAAGTAGAAATAAGTTTATCATACTGAAACAAAATATAGCAAAGTGCAAACTAAAGAGGAAACACTACTGCTTTCCTCAAATTCCTCAAGAAAAATATATTTAAAATGCTATATTACAAATAAATACAACAAAGACTGAATCACCTCTTTGGTCCATATGTTTATAAAACAAACCAACTTAACCTGTTAATCTAAGTAATATTAAAAAGAATATCTAGAATGCCATTCGATACTATTTTTTTAAACTTAAGCTATGTTATTTGCTTTAAAAAAGGAAGGCCTGGAAGAGTTTTATTTTGAATTGTATGAATTTTTCAATTGTTCTCCAATTGTTGTTAATAACTCTGTTCATGTTCAAATACTGGTACTGCTGAAAAATTACACTGCACTTTTTCTTAAGAATGCTTGGTCCAAGTTGAAATAATTGTTCAAAGACATTTTTGGAGAACATCATAGATAGTTCTTTCACTTATTTTAGCAGCTGGCAATATTATGGTAGTACCATTCATACAAAAAAAAAAAAACATTTCACCCTGAACTACAGCACTCTAACATAAACTTACATGGAATTCATACACACTCATCCTTTTTAGAAGATGAAAATTTATCCTAGTATAATAAGCATTTTCCTTATAAATTATTTTCAAGACTGAATATAAAAGAATATTGCTATAAAACACACTTCCTTGGTTACTTCATTCCTGTTTTTTAATATATAAATCCATTTTTAAAGCAATAAATAACTATCACTGCAATCACTTTAAAATACAAGTTTGATGTATTCTGTTCAAAGGCATGGGAGGCCAGAAATGTCTTCACTAAATGGTATCTATTGTCTGTTCAAATGTGTATTTAAATATCCATTACTAAACAAGAACAGTAAGAAGTTCTATCCACCATCCTTTTATACAAAATAATAATAATCATAATCATATACAGTGATTTATCTACAAAACACTTCATCAGTTTAATCTTAGTAGGGGTTATCTATGATTGCCTCCTGTTGTAATTTTGCTTGTTTTTCTCATTAGATCCATTTTTAGATGGCAATGTTACAATAATACGTAACATATTCTGAGGACAATAAATGTATTGCAGTATTTTAACAAAAAGTGCATTTGTAGTATCATACAAATTATTCCCAGCCTAGTTTTAATACCAATAGAATTTGTTTTGTGAAAACTGTTGGTACTTTCATCTGATGAGGCAATCACAAACATAAGAAGCATCTGAGTTTCCAGCATAACAATGTTTCTGCATATAGCCCTAAAATCTTTATAATTAGCAATTTACAAATACAATCTATATAACTGTCTTTAGTTCTGGGGCCTGAGAATGTTTGCTTTGTAAAACCATTAGATTTATACAGTAACACTAAATATTAAACCAGTTTACATATAAACACAACAGCATTACATATACCATGTTTTGGTGCTCAAAAATATGGAAATTAAGATGAAGGATTCTTATGATAGAATATTGAAGAAATAATTTTCCGCAAACTGAACTAATTTTTAAAATCCTCATGGCTTGAAATGGCGTAATATTCTTCAATTGTGTTTGTTGTTGTCTTTTTAACAGGAACTTCCCTACCACATCCATTACAACATTGCCAAGCAGTAATCCATCAATAGACACAGAACAGCAGAAAAATGGAGAAACTAAAAAATTAGTTCTAATATACACTCAAGGCACTACTGCCCCCAAAATCATTTTATACTACTGTCTTCTTAATAAATAAATAAATACATAAATAAACAAACAAACATAAATAAATAAATAAATGTACCTTGGTATTTAAGGTTAAATTAGCTGCAACAAAATATATTAAATTCCCAGTATTTATGCTATTTCCACTGTCTTATGACTTTGATTCAGAGTGCAGGATGAGCACAAATTTTTTATTTGTGGCTACTGCGGAGATAGCTCTGCTGTCAAATGATGAAGTAGTTCCATATAGATTGATTCATTCTTGCTGGAACTGCCTACCATTGCGATCATAATGACAAAAAGATAAACAATAAATCTCTTTTAAACTCTTTTAAACTAAGATAAACCTTGATAATTAATATATTAATACATATGAATATAAATTGAGATTTTTACCACAACGTTTAGAAAAGCTCTGGAGCAAAGCATTGTACTCTCTAATTATTATTGCTGTGAGTATGATTCTATTATCATAACAATGTGACTGTCTTTTTATCTTTTTTAAAAAGATTTTTATATAGGCACAATACCTATTTTAATCTTAATTTTAAGATTAAATTCACACAGTACTTCCTTAATTGAAGAAAACACACACATACACAGACTTCCACTGTTAATATATCAGGGTTGTTTGTTCCAATTTCTAGCTAGAAATTCCACTTTTTAAGAAAGGAGCATAATGAACCAGTTGGGCAATGAAAGTACATAAGCTACTATGGTAAAACAGTGTGTTTTTCAGCCACTTGTACTCTCTTCCCAAAATTTTTTTTTCAAACACCAGCACATGCAGTTCAGGCTTGACAGCATAGGAAATCTATGAGTTAGGACAAAATACAATTTAATCACTTCTTCCTAATACTCACATTGGCCCATTAAGGTACTTTCTCTTCTTGGTATTCATTTCATAACATTTTATAATAAAGACAGCTGCAGTCACACCACTATTGGTTTTGTTGAAGCACACAAACAGAATGTATCTATTCAAAGCTAAGCTGATAAAAGTCACATATAATTGCTCCCAAGCTGTCTAAAAATTGGGAAAATTCTATGGAGATTCTCAATTGTCCAGATCATGGTTGTCCCAAAGATGCTTTTCAAAAGGCAACTGGACTTTTTTTTTTTGGGAGGTTTCCTTGAAAACCCCAAGAAAGTCCAGATGCCTTTTGAAAAGTACTTTCAGGATAAAAATTAGGAAATTGAAAAGGAAATTAAACTGTCCTGTTTTTAAAATTATAACAGCTTACCAGAATAATTTTGTTCTGAATCACATACAAAAAGGTTTTTTTCCCCTTGCTTTTCTTTGTATCTGTCACAGTATAATCTGGTAAATGTGAGTTTTTCAAAACCCATGGTTTCCACTGGTCTTAATATTAGTGAATTCTTAATTTTAGAGAACATTAAAACTGGCTTTGTAATGGATCGTTTCATTAAAGACATTTCATTTTGTATTATTTGACCCATAAAACTTTTCAAAATCTGTATTGTGACTACAGTGTATTCCATAAATTATAAGGTCTGAAATGTATAGAAATAAATAACTGAAATTGGCTTTAGTGAATACAATGCACCTTAATAAACCAGTTCATAAAATGCTCTCATTTTGAATCAATAGCATTCATATCCTTATTAGAGCTTTGCTTCAGCTACTGAATCTGCTCACCTATAACATCAGTTCACAATTGTTTTGTTTCCACGGCCATGCTAATATTCTGTACTGAATGGGATTCAATTAATAATAAGCAAATATCTAGCTGCTGTACCTGAATTTTTAAAACTGTCTGCAGCATTCAATTACTACACATCTAAATGGTCACATTATAAATCTTTTTTTAAAATCAATTTCACATTTGGCACATTTATTCATTCTTCAGAAATGCCCCTGTATTTTCTTCAATACCATCACAATGATCACAACACCAACTGTTTGACTGATCAGCAGCTTCACAAGGTGGTTTATCTCAAGCTTCTCCTTAATGGATCACACCTTGCCTATGACAGAGGCACATTAGGTACAGTGTAGTAGGGTGTCATTTTTGGACCCTAGAGGAAAGCATTTTCCAAATGGATAGAACCTCTAGTTTGCAGTCCACATACCATGCATTTCCCTGGTAATTCCAATCCATCAGCTACTGAAGCCATTTCTGGAAAGCTTCACTGCAGACTGCTTCTTTTTATGCACAGCACTTTCATAAAAAATTCAAAATGTAGCAAGAAGATTCAAAGTGTTGCAAGAATCCTTGAAAATGAAATAATTATTGTCAGTACAGTCTGCCCAACTCCAAACACCAGTGCTTCCATGGGAGCCATGCTTTTCCCAGCCACTCTGTAAATTCCAGCTACTGCTGCACCTGAAAGGGACAAGGAAGACAATTATAATTGGAACCAAAGATTTTTATTCAAAAATCACCATACAGTCAATATGTAATGTTCCCTTCCTCTATACACAATTGATTTTATAACTCTTATCACACTGGACAGCAAGTACAGTATAATTCTATAATTTACTAAAATGTAAATGGACATTCTTCTATATTGTATTTAAGGATATTTAAGGAATGATCCAGCAAAAGTCAAACACTTTTTTCCATTCATTTGGGGAGAGATGTAAATATGTGTTCAGCTCCCCCATTTAGTGAGACTTAAAGTTCCCAACCCATGTAAGGAACTAATAATTAAAAGCCTACGCAAGACCGATGATAAAATAATCTAAAGGTTTAATTTATGATTGTTAAGTTGACTGCTGATGAAACATCCTAAAATAGAGCTCAATTCTGCAGTGATACTTCTAAGTTCTAAGATTTCTTTATTTATATACAGTCTAGACCAGGGGTATCAAACTGGATTTCCTTGAGGGTCAGATAAACATTGTAGTTCTCCTCTGTGGGCCAGCGGGGGGTGCGGGTGGAGTGGCCCATTTTTGGCCCATTTTTTTCAGCCGTTATTGGCCCGGTTTTTGGTCTGTTTTGGGCCCATTTCTGAGCTGTTTTTCAGGCAGTTTTGGCCAGCAGAGTGCTTCAGGAGGCCATGGAGGGTGAAAATGAGGCCCAGGGGGACTGCACGCAGCCTGTTTTAGCTGCTGGAAGCACCGTGGGCCAGTCCTTTCATATTTCCAGGCCGGCCCCGCAAGCCGGATTTAAGCACCCCGCAGGCCGGAACCAGCCCACAGGCCTTGAGTTTGATACCTCTGGTCTAGACCAATTTCCTTTGAACATTGATCCACTGTCTAATTGTTTCAAATGTTTAAACTTTATCAAGAATTCTGCCTAGAAAACAGGGGCAAAGTAACCCACCTTCTTCACTTGAATGCTATTCCACTTACAGCTAATGCATATGCTTAGTTCAACAGGGCACGCAGTAACCTCTATTCTCTCCTTTTACAATGAATTGGAATAGTGAGAAGTATTTCAATTTAATCAGCTTCCTATTTCAACTGAGCAGAAAATAAACTTTAAATCAAGGAAGAATCACAAAAGCAACTTTAGACCATAGTTTAATATACTGGATTGGTTCAAAGCTGGTAACCATACTATAAATAGTCTTTGGCTTATGACAGTTCATTTAATAATGGTTCAAATTTGCAACAGCCCCAGAAAAAATGATTTATAACCTGTTCTCAAAATTACAATTGATGCACCACCTCATGGTCATGTGATCCAATTTGGGTATTTGGCAACCAGCTCACATTTGCAACCAGTTGCAGCCTCCTGCAGTCACATGATTGCAATCTGCAACTTTCTCAGTTTCTGACAAGTAACGTCAACCGGGAAAGCTAGATTTGCTTAACAATCGCACAACTTGTTTAACAATCATGTGATTTGCTTAATGATTGTTATAAAAATGTTCATAACATCAGGTCCAGTCACACAATGACTTAATTAACAACTGCATTTCTAAGCAACCAAAATTCCGGTCCCAAGTGTAGTTGTAAGTTGAAAATTAGCTGTATTCTACTTGAAATAAACTAATTTTTCCCCCACAGAAAAGTGAATATTTTATTGATTTTTTCTTCTTCTAAAGGAAATAGGGCTCATTCTAATATAGTTATTGTTTAATTATCTGAAAAATAGTTTGATGTTTAATATAATTTTCCTTACAGAAAACTTTCATAAATTATTCTATCATTAGCATAAGATTAATCTATCTTTCTCACTCTAATTTACATGAACCTTTTCTGTAAGATGTTTGTTCTGATTTGAGCTTCTTTTTTGATATGAAGGTTTTAAAGATATAGAAAGTTTACTATATGTAAATAAAATCCTGTATGCACTGGATACTTTTTAAAGCAGTTATTGCTTCCTATTTAAAACAACAGCTGGCAGTAGCACTAATCACAATATGTGGATCCTCATAAGTACTGTAGATCTGATAGTCTTTATATTAAAGAAGCTACTTTGTGTGTGTGTGTGTGTGTGTGTACATAATTATTTAATTAAATCAAATGTGGCAGATAAGGACACTTCATTTTTATCACTCTACTTTTTAAAGAGAACCATACAAGTCAAATATACAAATAAGAACAAATCTTGGTTAATGAAATGGCTCCGTTATAACAAACTAAATGCATCATTCTTTTGTACTGCAAAGAAGACAGAACTGACTTCTTATCAAGTACAAATCTGATTGATAGCTTAATTTATTAAACCAAAATATCACAGACAAAAATCCAAAAAGCAAAAAGACAGCACATTGCTCAGAGTTATGTTATAAAGTATTTTTTACATTTCTGTGGCTATCTCAAAGAATGTATCAAAAACTGTGCATAGGGGAAAACACAATACTGAATAAATCATAACTAAATCATAATGAAAGTCCTCTATCATCTAGTTAATAAAGCCAATATCTATACAGCAAGTTATACTGTACAAAATGGTTACAAAGGCATTACACAGATTGTTGCTCCTAAAAAAAATTATGAAAATTTCTATAGGTAATATAAATCTACCACATAGGTACACACACAAAAAACTCATACATCTCATACATGGGTCCAAGCATTGCTTTCCGCCAAAAATAATTGTAAAAAACTCATGAGATCCCAATTGTTTTATGAGGAATGATTGCGCATCTCCTGGAATCAGTAAGCACTAGCTTGACAACTCCAAAAAATGCTACTTTTCATACGTCATTAGTAAATCATTAGGAATCTGGAAGTCATGGAAAGAAGCTAATGATGCAGCTGGCTCACATACAAGTGTCTAACTTGAGAGAACCACTGTACAGTACCTTCCACATTCATTAAGCAATTGTACTTTTTGGTTTTTTGGGGTCAGAGGGATATATTTATATATATATAAAAAAATGACGTGGGAAAATACCCGAACAAAGCTGAATACCATGTGTGTGTGTGTGTGTGTGTGTGTGTGTGTGTGTGTGTGTGTGTGTGTTTGGGTCTTTTCCCGTGTAAGATTAAGAGTATCTTGGCGACGTTTCGGCGAGGTCCCACTCGCCATCCTCAGGCTAGTGCTTTCGGTTTCGTGCCAGTGCAAGCAGTGTGTGATCGGAGCTGCTGTCACTCTATAAATACTGGTGGTGGGGGCTGGTGTGCTGGGCTGGTTGGCTGTGCTGCTGCCTCTTGATTGGTTGATGGAGTTGATGTTGGTATAATGGGCTGTGTGATGGCCTTGTGAGTTCTGTTGTGGAGATATCCTGGATCTTGTGCTGTAATCTCCTGGGTCGTTTGTTTTGTAGTGATCTTTTTTTCCATTAGCCTACATACCTATACCTGTGAAAATCTACAAAAACATATGTATGTATGTATGTATGTATGTATGTATGTATGTATGTATGTATGTATGGCATTCAGCTTTGTTTGGGTATTTTCCCACGTCATTATAGTTGTGCTCTTAAAAGTTGTAGCAATGTTTCGGCAGAATCTCATCTGCCATCATCAGGCTTGTGTATTGTGTTCGTCTGTGAGTCAGGCTTTCACAGCCATTTCTGTTTTAAATTTGGTGGTAGCCTACTGCTCTGTTAGAATGGTTTTTTCATCATCCTGATTAGTTGGGAGTCTTGGTCTGTTTATTGGTCTTGGAGTTTGCTGTGTTCTGCTTGATTGGTGATTGGTGTTTCTAATATCTTCTGTCTGTTTTGTAGCATTTTTTTTGTCTTGATTGGCTGGCAACATTGTGTTTCCTGTATTGGAGGCTTTTAGTGCGGCTTGGCTTCAAGTAAATGGATGGATATATATATATATCATCAGGCTTCTGTATGTATCAGGATTCTGTATACAACTTTAAAAGAACAACTACAATGACGTGGGAAAATACCCGAACCACTTCAGCTTTGTTCGGGTATTTTCCCACGTCATTGTAGTTGTTCTTTTAAAGTTGTATACAGAATCCTGATACATACAGAAGCCTGATGATGGCAGATGAGATTCTGCTGAAACGTTGCTACAACTTTAAAAGCACAACTATAATGACGTGGGAAAATACCCGAACAAAGTTGAAGGCCATACATGTAAGTACCCGCGAAAACTTAAGAAAAAAAATATATATATATATGGTATTCAGCTTGGTTCGGGTATTTTCCCACGTCATTGTAGTTGTGCTTTTAAAGTTGTAGCAACGTTTCAGCAGAATCTCATCTGCCATCATCAGGCTTTTGTATAGTGTTCGTCTGTGAGTTAGACTTTTACAGTGGTTTATATATATATATATATATATATATATATATATATATATATATATATATATATATATATATATATATTCTTAAGTTTTCGCGGGTACTTACATGTATGGCATTCAGCTTTGTTCGGGTATTTTCCCACGTCATAGTAGTGGTGCTTTTAAAGTTGTAGCAACGTTTCAGCAGAATCTCATCTGCCATCATCAGGCTTTTGTATAGTGTTCGTCTGTGAGTTAGACTTTTACAGTGGTTTCAGATTTAAATTTGGGGCAGCCTATTGCTGTGCCAGAATGGTTTTTTCTTCATCCTGATTGGTTGAGAGTCTTGGTCTGTGTTTATTGGTCTTGGAGTTTGCTGTGTTCTGCTTCTAATATCTTCTGTCTGTTTTTTTGGCTCTTTTTGTATCTTGATTGGCTGGCAACATTGTGTTACTTTATTGGAGGCCTTTAGTGCAGCTTGGCTTCGGGTAAATGGACGGCTATCATTAGTTAGGAAGCTGGGTTTCATCTGGGTGCCTGGTTGGGGTGTGTTTGAGCTGGAGGTATCAGGGGGATCTGTTTGTGCCCAGGTGTTTGCCTGGCTTGTGGTGTGGAGATTTTTTGTTTGTGAGTGCAGGCTTCCAAATGATTGACAGCCTGGTGGAATCATCTCTTCTGTTCATGCTTTCTGGTCTTTTTTCAATCTCTATGGCTTCTCTGATGATTTTGTGGCTGGGATTTTCTATAGTGGCTAGGGTTTTGGTGCCATTGAAGTTGATTCTATGACCTGTGGCTTCCATGTGTTGGACTAGTGAGGAAGTGTGTTCCAGCTTTTTGACTGCATTTTTGTGTTCATCCAGGCGGGTGCTTATTCTTCTATTGGTCTGTCCAATGTACGTGGCCGGGCATGATGCACAGGGGACTTCGTATATGCCTTGGTTTTCCAGGTCAATTTTGTCTTTGGGGTTTCTGAGGATGGCTGCTATTTTTCTGTCTGTTTTGAAGGCAGTCTTGATGTGGTGTCTGTATAGTATCTTACTAATTTTGTCTGTAGTGCCTCTTATGTAGGGCAGGACAGCTGTTCCATGGGTCTGTTCATCTTCTGGGTCTCTATTATGTCTCAGTGTGTTTTTGTGGATCAAGTTGGTGATTTTGCTTTTGTGGAAGCCGTTGGCTGTCAATATTTTAGTCAGGTTGCATAGTTCAGTCTTAATGTGTGTCTTGTCTGCCAGGCGTTTGGTTCTAGTAATTAGTGTTTTAGCCACGGAGTTTATCTGTGCTGGGTGGTGGTGGGATTGGGCGTTGAGGTAGCGGTTGGTGTGTGTTTTCTTCTGGTATATGGTGTGTCCTAGTGTGCCATCTGTTTTTTTGTAGATTAGTACATCTAGGAATGGTAGTTGTTTGTTTGTTTCTGTTTCCATGGTGAACTTGATTTTGGGGTGTGCGCTGTTTAGGTGTGTTAGGAAATTGTTTAGATTTTCTTGTCCATGGGGCCAAATCACGAATGTGTCATCGATGTATCTTAACCATAGTTTGGGTTTGAGGATGGCATTGGCCAGGGCTCTGGATTCGAATTCTTCCATGAACAGGTTTGCAATGACAAATGACAGTGGTGATCCCATGGGGGCTCCTTCTATTTGTTTGTATCTTTGTCCTTTGTATATGAAATATGTGTTGGTTAAGCAGTGTTCTGTTAGTTCTATGAGGTGTTTATATATATGCATGCATACACACAGACGCACACACATTATACATGCATATACATACACATACATACACACACACACACAATCCCTTTGACATTTATATATATAAAACAATGTGTGAATTGAGAGAAGCTAATCTTAATTTGCTATAAGCAAATAGTGCACCTATTCTATAAAGGGTCAGATAACATTATTTTTCTTTTGTGAAGCTATTCTTATTAAGTATAACTATTTCAGTAATTATCTCCTAAAGTACTTTAGATTGTAACAAAATCTTGAACAGAATGTAAGTGTAACATATACATAGACAATATCTTTATTGGATAAAGTCTCATTGTCAAGTTATTAAACGGTTCTTTAGAACCTTCATTATCTTAAATACAATAAGAAACATGCATTAACATATAAAATGCCAAGTTTTAGTTGCTATTTTACTAAGCTCCACCGCAATATTACATTAATGTGGACCAGCAATTCATGCAAATTTGTTCTGCTGGCAACTGAAAACTTACTATACAATGTGAAGGTTATGCTATTATTATTTATCCAGAATTCCAGTATATCATAGTAGATCTTTCAGTGCTTTACTTTTCTATCCCTTATTGCCATAGTTGCACGAGATGTTTTTTTTATAAGGGAAGGTTAAAAAAATAGCTATTGCTATTTTCACCAAAGCTAGAATGGCAATAAGAAGGTAATAAAATCCTTTTCAATATAGAACCCTTTTTTTAAAAGTTCCAGATTTTTATTATCAGTTTGACTCATGGAAATGGGCACACCCACTTTAAACTTCAAAATTTTTAAAAGCTTTTTTTTTAATTGTACTAGGATAAAAGGACAGATTATGGAACAGACCTGGCACACAAATGATCCAAGTACATTATCAGAAATTCAAAAAATATGTATATAAAGCCATTATGTAACTTGAGAATAAGAATTATGATTGTCATTTACCAGATAATGGCATTGGAAGAGAATTATGCCTAGGATATAATAATAATAATATAATAACTACAATCTTATATGTGATTTTTTTTCCTTTCAGAGAATGAATAGCAATCCAATATAAAATTCCAAAACTATGAACAGAAGCAATACATGAACATTTATTACAATTGCTCATAATAATCTTCAAAAAGAACCACAACTATATTTGAACAGGTAAGACTTACTGGTTATCATAGCTCCAGTTACAGAACCCAGAAATCCAATGCTGACCACAATGACAGAGATTACTCTCCCTTGCCTATGCCTTTGCAGCATGACAAACATTAACACTCCTGCAGCACCGTGGACAAAGAGAGAAGAGAAGAGAGCCCATAGGAAAACCCAGTACCACATTTCTGGAAAAAAAAGTAATCAAACAGCAGGTTAATATTTCTTATTCCTTTCTGATTAAACAAATATATACTAAAGTATTTGAAAAATGATAGAGATATAAATGCATGCACAGAAGTAACTCTCACCAGTTATTTTTATTATCTTGTCCACTATTCATTTTTAAAAATATTATGTATACCTCAATGTTCTTATTTTTTCCCCTTTTCCTATAAACTACCAAGTGGACACTTTTTGTTAGTGGGGAATGTACAAATGATATAAAAATGTAAATATTAAATAAATATGAATAGGCTATATGTCAAATGCATGGAAATAATCCTAACATACCAGTTCATTTTATTATTCTTTCCACTACCCATTTTCAAAAGGCTGTGCATACTTCTGCATTAGATTTTTTCCCCCCTTTCCTTTTCTGTGAGCTACCAAGAAGACTCTTTTTGTTAACAGGTTGCAGAACAATTGTATGAAGAATTAAATATTAAAACAAACAAAAGAAATTTAAAAAGGATCACTTCAGTTATGCTAATGTGTCTATGGTATCTATATTTGTATGTGGGTACATACATACATGTGTGTGTGCATATAAATATCTTACATACATACTCACGCTCTCTATAAAATACTCTGAGAGCTAAAATAAGAACATAATTTAACACAAACCAAAATACAGAACTGTTCAGAAATACCAAAAGGGGTTTCCCCTGATGAACCTAATAATATTTCAGTTATCAATACATTGCTTCGGAATGCTTATAGACTGAGGTTTCTTATTATTTGAGGTCTGAATGTCAGCTACATAGGACTAAGATATGTAAAATAACAGAATACTATTTTTTTAATTGCTCAATGCTTTATGTTATACCTGTTTATTTGGAGACGTTGAATACTCAAGTAAATAAAAGAAATCTTTAAATTTATGGAATTAACTTGGTATGCAGATGTACTTCTATTCAAAAATTTAGTATTTAAAACCACAGATTTTCACCACACATAACTAGTTATAGTGCTTTAATAAAATATACTTCAATCATACATACATCCATTTTCAAAAAATGTTATGTTTTACAGTGCAATGCCACAGTATGCTTTACTGCTTTTAATTGTTCGTAACTAATTTGAAAATATTCCTTCATTTAAAGAGAGATATATTGAACCATATAAAATCTATGCAACCAAACCACAATCCAATAGGAATGTAAAAGTTTTCAACTTACAATAGTTTGAACATTCAAAGGCTTGACGGACATTACAAAAGCTATTTATGACCCATCATCAAAATTGCAATTGCCCCCCCACCCCATAGTCATGTGAGACAGATCCAGTGAACAATCTGGGGCTCCTCTTAAGAGGATGAGCCTCCATGAGCTGCATTTGTTGCCAATTTGTTTCCAAGTCTAATCCAAGGTGCTGGTTTTAATCTTTTTTAAAGCACTTCATGGCATGGGATCATGCTATCTGAGGGTCTGTCTCTCCCCGGTTATATCAGTCTACCCATTACGTCTTCAGAGAAGGTATGCTACCAGTATCAACAGCTAGGGATTTACATCTGGTGAATCCCAGAAAACATGCCTTCACTGCTGTGGCGCCCACCTTATGGAACATCCTTCCATTGAAATTAGATTGGTCCCATCCCTTTTGATTTTTCATAAGGCCCTCAAGATCTGGTTATGGTATTAAACTCATTTATATAACCACTGATCTCACTGCAGTAACTGTGTGGCTTACAAGAGAGCTAAAACAGTTAATAAATACATTAAACAGTATAGAAACCAAAACCGTTACTATTTTGCCCACATCAGAGACCATCCAAAAGTGTGACCAATGCCATTTCCATACCATATTC
This sequence comes from Notechis scutatus, assembly GCF_049901735.1. Classification (NCBI taxonomy): domain Eukaryota; kingdom Metazoa; phylum Chordata; class Lepidosauria; order Squamata; family Elapidae; genus Notechis; species Notechis scutatus. The sequence continues at coordinate 143,075,587 of NC_142011.1, read as the reverse complement.
AAATATGAATCTAACTGAAAAGGATCCAGATAATCTGCTTCATCCAAGGTCCTCCAAAGCTGCTAAACAACCACTTTTTCCCCCTAAAAAGGAGAAGCTAGATACTGGCTCATCAGGATGAACTTTCTGTTCAATCAGGAATTAAAACCAATTAATGCAGCCTGTGGTTTGGAGACCTTGCATGTTGTGTTCGACCATATTTCATGTTATTTATTTTATACTATTCCATTTTTAATCAATTAATTTTTGTTGATCATAAGTCAGAGAATTTATGAGACAGCATGCTAATATCTAAATAAAATAAAATGCTATATTAGTGGGTCCATGGGTCTAATGGCATTTCCATTCATTAGCTGTAATCCATCTTCTATTCTTATCTTCATTAAGTGCCATACTAGCACATCTCTTTAGGCCAAATTTTACTCTTGTATTTCACTCTATGCATCTGATAAAGTGAGCTGCAGCTTACAAAAGCTTATGCCTTTTAATAAAATGTATTAGTCAGAAAGGTTGCTACCAGACTCCTGGTTTTTGGCTACCATGTTAACACTGCTTTCTTCCTACAATGTCTCGGAGCAGTGATTTTAATGCATTTTAAAAAATCTGTACAAGTCTCTCTTTTTTGGGCAATTTTAAGCATCATTTTATCAATTAGTAGCTAATATTTTGTGCTACATGAATTTTTGAAGCCTCTTTTGTTCTATTATTTCAAATAAGCTCGTGTAGATTTTTCATCCCACTTAACACTTTCAGTGTTGTGAACCAGCAAGTTATAGGCCTAGCCCTAGAGCAGGCCTGTCAAACTGGCAGCCCACAGGCCAGATGCATCACACGCAGGCCACACCCACCCTGGCTCCACAAAGGCAAAAAAACACTGTGATATGTCACGTGACGCGACTGAGTTTGACACCTGTGCTCTAGAGTCCTCTTTTGCTTCCTCTTGCCTTTTGGTACTAGAAATATTCTTTCATTTTATTGTTGTTTACAGAAGGTTATTCAGTTGTGTTGCTGACTTGGAGTGTAAGCTTGTCAAGATTTTAGCCAAAAACCATGCAGTTAATCTTTTCTAGTTCTTTATACTTTTGAGTTGCATCTGAATCATTTTTACTGCTTTCACTACATCATCCTTTTGTTTTTCGTCAAATTCTTTCCAAAATGTTGTGCTTTTCATTGCGCTCTTAATAATTTTCCAATATTCAAGAATTCCTTTATCAGAATTTGTTATAAAGTGTTTTGTTTATAATAATTATTGCTTATTGGGGACAACATATCGAGAGGAATGGACTAGTATAGATTGTTTAGAAATCAAAAAATCTTCAGTGTGAAATTTATTAAGGTCTTGTCCCTATTCTGTAGCAGGAGAGCCAGCAATAGAAGTCTAATCAACTAATTTAGGTCAAAGAGCTGAGCTTGTTAACTTTTGGTTAGCCGTTTTTGGAACCAGATTAAAGCAGCCTTAGGAAGAGGTAGCTTGTTTAGGCAATTTCTCTAATTGGGGAAAGAAAAAGAAGGGGTCAGGCACAAGACAACGCTTACAGACTGTAATGGGGAACATATGACTGAGAGAGATGCTGTGAAGGTTGTAAATGGGGGCATTGATCACAAAGTTACTTTTTCATCATCATCAAAACTGTGAATTATCACTATCTGAAACAGAAGCTAAATGAACACTATCCGCATCTTTCTCAAATATATGATTTTTGAAAACATTATGTTCTTTAATTTAAAAAAAACCTATCTCTTACACAACCCACATACTTTTTGAATTCTACATTTTGCCTCAGAGACAAGATATTGTGTGTGTGGGGTCTGTCTATCAATCAAAATCAATCAATCAATCAAAATCAACTAGAATTAGTTTTAGCTGACTATTATAAACAGTGGAAAGTAAGTTCTACTGTGCAAAATAGAATTTATTTCTCAGCAAAATACATAAAATTTAATTCTAAATACTACAGCCTTTCAGACTATATAACCCATCAATTCCAGAGTGGCACTGTTTTTGCACAGTATATCAAGGATTTCACTCCAAAAGTGAGAGTGGCCAGAAACTAACTTAAGTAGGAGGTTGTAGTGTTAATGCCTTAAAACCTGAAATGTCACAAATTCATTTTGGGTGGATCTGAGATGGACAGAACTCATAAAGGTTTCAATCTGAGGCTTCATTGAGTCAAAGACGGTGCTCAATTTTTTTAAGGTAAAGATTTAATACTTCTCTAACACTTAATTAAGCATATGGTCCAAATAATTTTTATAACTGTATTTATTCATGGTTGCTTGTGTTCAATTAACATGGTTTCTGCTTTTATGTGAGACCCTATTCCTTTAAATACTGTACAATTTCCCTCCTTTTCTGTAAACTGCTTTTACTTTCCACCTCTTTTTACATAGTATGTTCTTAACTTGCCACTTGTAGGATATCTGCTATTTGTGAAGAGCTTGAAGCAGAAAAATATTTTTTTTCCTAAAACAGTTGTGAATATACAGAACAGGAAAGAAGTGCTATCTTCCAGAAGCTTGGCTACTGTATGAAACACTATGGAGGACAGTGGCTCATGTGGTTAGAATTGTTGGGCTGACGATTAGCAGCCTCACATTCGAGACCCAGTTGATACTGCAAGAATTCCATGAACTCCCATTACTTGCTCCAGCTCCTGTTGACCCAGCAGTTCAAAAGCAGGCAACTGTGAGTAGAGAGATGGGTACATCGGTGGGCAGCTTAATAGGGACATGAAAGGAATCCCCAACTGGGCATCCCCTGGCCAATGTTGATGTCACTGGTTAATCCTTTCAAGCTGGCAGTGCTTCGGTGTCCTAATATGACAGTAGTAGTAGTAGTGATGGTGGCCAGGAAGGAGGCAAAACTCCCTGTACTTTTTTCAATCTATTACAGTTGTAGTTTTTCCTATACGTAAACTTACAGGAAGGCTTCATATTTTGCAGCCTCTCCTATGCAAGCTTCCTTCCATCTCATAGCCGTCCACAGTGTTTAAAAAAAGAAAAGAAAAGAAAAAGCTAAGCCTTTTCACACATTCATGGTTTGTGGCTCCATGCAGTCCCTAGACTGCACACTTTATATCTATGTGAGATGTAAAATATGATACTAGGTAAAATGTATTTCCAAAAATAGAAAAATACACACCCAGTATTTTAAAGTAGTAAGTCTTCATATGGTCAGAAATATTCAAAGTTTCAAATTTGAGCCTGTTCCTAAATTTGATTGATTGGAAGATAGGCATTTATGAGACTACACAAGTGGTCTCAAGTGAGGGATGCAGGATGTCATTTACTGGATTTTCTTTAAAAAAAAGCCTATTGTTTTTAATATAGTCACATAAATTATATATCAGAACTAGAGGACACATATCGTCATCTTAACACTCCTCTACAAGGATCATATTTTTAAAAAATAGGCTTCATGTATGAAATTTTTAGAATAAAAAATTCATACTCAATTGTATTTCCAAACAATTTGTTAGCTGAATTTATCACAACAATATAACAACTACCAACATTCATACATCAAACTTTCTTCTAATTCATATTAATATGTAATATTATTAACAAAAAACATAAAAATTCTCCCACTTATTGAGACAGTGTATCTAGCAAAAGAATAGTAACTTAGGGACTCAATGATTATTTAAAATCAGTGTATACAAAATTGTTTTTGCCCACCTAAAATATGATTATCAATAAAAAATGAATTAGACAACCTAAGGAAGAAAATCCATCAATGTCGCTTTGGCCATTGGATCAGGAAATGTACGATCCGGTTTAGTGTAGAGGTGCAGGCATCAGGCTAGAAAGGTTCTACTCCTGGTTTAGGCACAAAGCCAGCTAGTTGACCTTGGGCTACTCACTTTCTCTCATCCCTAGGAAAAAGGCAATGTCAAATCACATCTCAAGAAAAATTCAGGGATTTGTCCATGTTGAGAATTGGACATGATTGAACGAAAAAACACCACCACCACAGTTCTATGTCTTGCCATGTCCATCATGTATGATTTTAATGGCAACAATCAAATTCTGAACCAATACTGCTGAGAAAAGTGCTGAGAATGCATTATGGCTGAGAGCCAGAGCAGCAAGTGAAACTACTCTTTTTGTCTTAAGATGTTTTTCTGACACTGATTGGAATTTGACTTCCTATAATTAAAATCCATTGTTATCATTGTTACTTTTGCTCTTCTCTGAACATGTTCCAATTTCTCTTAATATTTCTTAAGTGGTGCATTGAATACAGTATTCTAACAGGAGCCTGACTAGTTAGTCAGTACAAGGTATATTACTTCCCATGATTTTAAAACTGTATTTTCAATACATCTGATACAATCTCAGCTGATGCCTCTAAAATTGCATTTGCCTTTCTGCCACATTGAAATTGAATTAACGAAAGGAAAAGGTAATCAACAATGTTGAGATTTTTTTCCCCAAAGTATGATTTCCAAGCCAATTTTATGCATATGCATTTGATTTTAATTTCTGAAGAAAATTTTTATACTCAGCACTGTAAACATTTTGAGTATTCTTAGCCTATTTCGCTAATGGATCACCACATTTTGATTTTGATTTCTATGTTTTAGTACATTGGCTATTCTTCTCAATTTTGCCTGATTTGAAAATCTGATCAGCATTTCTTCTGCTTCTTCAAAATGACCGAGAGCATTACAAAAACAACACCTGAAGGGCACAATATCTCAGGCCAATATTTCTTTGCAGTTTAATGAATTATAAAAGAGCACTTTTTGAATATAATTTTTGAGCCAGGTATGTATCTATTTGTCAGCCAGTCCACAATTAACAATTTGGTAATCAGAATGTCAAGCCTAATGCATTAAATTTATCAAACACCTTGCTAAAGTCATGTCAATTTATATTTATGGCATTCTCATATTCTATTAAGGAACCTTTTCCCAATAGAGGTTAGTTTAACCATACTTGTTCTTCACCATTCCAGCCTGACAAATGGTAAATATTATATTGTCTTCTGATTTTTCAAAAGCCAAAATGTTGAAAAGCAAAACTGAAATAAGATGTTTTTTATTCTGATGTAATAGTGGCCTGTTTACATACCTGACCAATATTTTTAAGTCCTATGTCAGGCAGCTGTTAAGTTAGTCAAATTCAACGCCCAAGACCAAATTCTGTTCCACTGCCATTACTATTGAGAAGCTCTTAGCATAAAGTTCATCACTTCTGAAGAAGAAATGGCAAGCTAAAGATAGTTCTGTGAGAGTGGATCTGACACTTGTAGTGGAATAAAGAGCCAGTGAATGGACAGGCTGTGTTATTCCTCTCTGGACAAGGAGGACTAGGGTTCTCCACAAGTGCTTCAGGCAGTTGCTACTCAGAGTTGCTTTCGCTAGTAAGATGGGAGCCAAATAATAAAGCAGCCTAGCCCAAACCATGGTTCAATAGCTTCAAAAAGCAGAAATTGCTTGTTAACCACTTTTTGAATATTAGCTACTTTCATGCAAGTTTTACTACACTGCATGAGTTATCTTCAATCTTTAATAAAAGAAGTTTCATACAAGTTTAAGGACTTAAAATATGGTTTGTCATACAATCACCCAGATGTTTAGATTTGGCATTCTTATATTTCTATCAAGTCCTTTCCAAGGACCTGGGAAAGGCAGATGTTGTTCTTTGACAGTGCTAAAGGTATCATTGCAAGATATAAGCTGTTCCTAGTAAAGCTGTCTTTTGCAATTGACTGATGGTGATGTTATAGATGGTGTTCATGAGGTGCTCCAAATGTTTGGGGATGGCATCCAAGGTGCCTTTTATGATTGGTATAATCTGTGCTTTCTTTTGTCATAGGCATCCTACTTCCATCTTCAGGTCTTTGTATTTTGTGATTTTCTCCAGTTCTTTCTCTTCTGCTGTCTCCAGGTACTAGAGCTAAGGCCCAAATGGATTTGAAATAAGATTTTGGAATTAATTATCAGAATCCTTCTTATGGGAAAATGCTGTTGTTTTGAATACTTAATAATATATATATAAATGGGATTTTGAAGGTTGGACACTAGAGGGAACCAGTAGGAATTAAAGATTACAATTAAATGAGAAAAACACTTAAATTTGACTTATTAGTACAGAACAAAGCAAAAAACTTTTTTATGAACAATGGAACCGGAAATTAATTTTAAAAATCTCTGCCATTTTATACAGATTGTGTTTGGAAGATTATATGGAAAAAGAACAAACTTTGAAAGTGGGTTTAAAAAGGATAGGCAATGCTGTGGAAGGAAATACTACACAGGGTATTCAAATAACTTGCTAAACCAAATAACCGACCTGCCTAATTTTCTTATACAGGATTTACAAGAGAGGGTTGTTACAGTTTTCAAAGAATATTGTGAGAAAGGGACAAGGAAAAAATGAGAAAAAAACCCACATTCTATCTAGGACATTAGAAAAGAGATGAGAGAACAGATTTGATGAATTTTAAGAGAAAGTGATTTGTCACTGTTACTTATACTTGTTATAAAGAATAAGTAATTTCTTTTTTCATATACTTTTTGTTATTTTTATTCTTTTAATTTGTACTGGTTCTTAGCTTTTTAATTGCATTTAATAAAATTACTATGAAACAGAGGCTCTCAGCATAGCTCTGCAACTTGATATTGTATTATGAAACTGTATCACTTGATTCAATGTATCATTAAAGCTTTTCACATATCTTTGTCCTTCTAGAATGTTTTAACTGTATGCTAAGAATAAAAAACTCTAGAAATGCTTTCAGGTATCAACATCAGAGTGAATGATAAATAATTCCCTGAATTAGCCTCTTTCCCAATTTGGGAGATAGAAACAATACTTGCCAATCACCAGTCATGTCAATTCAATGATTTTCCAATATGCATGCAATTTTAAGTAACTCTGGAGATTTAAACTCATTCAAAGTACATAGCTCCTGACCATTATTCTATCAATCTCTAAGCTTTAACTCTGCCCATTATTTTGCTTTTCGCCACTTCCTAATTGGATACAATACATACATAATATTCTTGGTGGAGAGGACTAAAGAACTGGGAAACTTTGTCTTTTCTTTGTTACTTGTTAGAATTTTGCCACTTTCACTCAGCAACTAGTAATTTGAACATATCTCTCTTAGCCATTATTCTTAGCATCCTTTAATGATCTCATATAATTCTGAGTTTTAGCTTCCTGAAATTAGATTTATAGTTCTAGATACCTGCACGTGCTTTTCTTTCATCATCTTCCTTCTCACATTGTTATGCTTTCCCCCCCCTTTTTATGTAACCACGCTGGAGCTTCTTTTGATGTTTTTCATTTTTTTCCATTACTGAAATTGTTTGTATTGATACTTTCTGGTCTTCTTTTTTTAGGAACTCTCACATATCTCTTTTTCTCATTACTTTCTTCTAATTATTTGCTGATCAACTATGAATACCACAGACCCTATTAACTAACTAACCTTAAAAGAAACCGAAAATTAGATCTCATATCCCAATGTACGAAAGACACATCTGATAATTTCCTCTTGGATATTTTAGTAAACCGTACACATTGTAGGACCAAAATACAATCAAAATTCATTGTCAAAATTTGTGTCTGTATAAAAAAGGCATCAGAAACATCCCACAGATCTAAGCTGTAAGATTCCTTTTCTTCAACACAGCATTGGCTTAAAGCACCTTATTTTCTGTCTATATTCCTACAGAATATTTATCTGATGATCCATAAAGAATTCTATCATCTCATCCCAACTAAGACCCAGTTTGGTCTAGTGGCTAAGGTGGTGGACTAGGAACAGGAATCTAACTTCTAGTTCTACCCTAGGCATGAAGAACAGTTGGGTGACCTTGGACCAGTCATTCTGTTACTCAAGGAAGAATGCAATGGTGCACATCACTCCTGAAAATTTTCACCTAGTTCTCCTAGTTACTACAAGACTGACTGACTCAAGACGAAGGCAGGGAGAAAAATCACCTCACCTCACCCACACTAACGCCTCTATACCAACCATTATGAAATTAGCACCAGCTATTAAAACGCCAACCCGCCACTTCTACTCACCTTTTCACCAGGGAACTTGAGACCTGCTACCTGTCAGGTTGAGAATATGGGTAGGCAGGGTGGGTGAATGCTTCTCCTCCTTCCCATTTTTAGATCACATATCCCATCAGCCCCTGGCACTGATCCTAAACATCTGGGCAGCACCACATTGTCTCCCATTGAGAAGAAGCCCCTCTCCCTTTTTCCCAATGCCGCCCAACGATCACCCTCTACCATCTACCTCCCCGCCCCAACGTCCCGCTAAGCCCGTCCCAGGCCTTTACCCGTAAGGTGCCGAAGCGATGTGCCGTGAGCCCAGAGGCTCAGCACCTGCTGGACCGACAGGTTTATCATGTGGTCTCCCGCCTCCGCCTTCATGGTCGCCGCGGGGGAGACGACCAAGCCGGCTTTGTCGTTGCTGGGCCGCCGCCTCAGGAGTCGTGTCTGATTTGGGCAGCAGCCTCGGGAAACGGGAGGCTCAGGCCGGGCTCCCACGAGGCCTCTAAGGGCCGAAGGGGCGCGGGTGGGGTGAGCTCCCCCCGGCGGGGGAGACATCGAGGACGGCAGCTGGACAAACAAGGTGGCGGCGGCGGCGGGGAGGGGGGGGCGCTTAGCTCGCTCTCCGCCTCCCACCGCTGCTGGTGGTGGATGGATGGATGGATGCCGCGGCCCTCCTAAGGCTGGCCGGCGCACAGAGCCCCGCGGTCTGGAGCTGAGGAGGGGAAAGGAGGCGGAGGTAGGCGCCGGGCAGCCGCGGCGGCAGCAATGGCCATCACCGCCCCCTTTCGAAGCCGCCGCCTCCTCATGCCCCCCCACTCAGGAGCTCGCGCCGACCGCGCGGGAAGCGGAGGGCTAAGAAGAAGGAGGAGGAGGAGGAGGCCACGAGACGCGGCCGGCGAGCAACCGCTTCCCTTCCCCGCGATGGCCGGTCAGCCGCCTGACCAACCGCTGCTCCTGGCAAGATTGCGCGCGTGAACCAACCTCCAATCAGTCACCTGCCGGCGCGAGGCGGGCGGGGGCGCTCGCTCGCGCGCGCGCGACCGGCCCATAAAACAGGCGGCGCTCCTGCAGCGGCTCGTTGTATATGAAGGGGCGGGGGAGGAGGGGGGCGGCGAGGCGCGAGGCGGGGGGATGCTCGTTCGCGAGGCGAAGCTGGAGAGGGAGCCGCTAACGTGATTGGGGAGAGGGAGGGGGGGTTGGGGAGGGCACAGGATCGTTTACCCAGGCTTTCCTCAGACTTCAGTTATGAGGCGATGGAGTCCAGATCCGAGGAATGTCCCCCCCGCCCCCGCTTAATGGAAACGGCGATGTGCGTCTCTTACCATTGACAATACTGCTTTAATAAAGAATATTTGTGGCTCAGAAATTGTGTGGTTGTGGCTGAAATTGGGGAACCTTGATGCTGTCACTCTGAGTTTGTTTTCTTTTAGACGTTTCCTTACCCAAACTAGCTAACATGCCTAGCACTGATGATGTTATCTAGTTTGGGTAATGAAATGTCTGAAAGAAAACTATTGAACTCAGAGACCACCTCAAGGACTCCCTCAATACTGCGTTGTTTCTGTTTTCTCCGATATGGCTCTTCGGTTCGTGTGGGGTGCTGCTTGAAAAGATAGTCACCAAATATGTTAAATATGGTAAAGATTGCAACAACAACACCATCAAAGCCAACCTCTTTTAACACATTCTTTGGCTCAGTATAGGTAAACAGCAATGGATCAAGCCCAGTATTTCCTAGTCAAACCACAGACAACTGCAATGATCTAATACATATCAATTTTACAGAAGACAATGTTGAAAAAGCACTATGCAATCTAAAACCATCTCTATCTATTGCACTGGATGAAATATGTGTCTACTTCTTAAAAAAGCTATCCACTGCCATAGCTGAACCTCTAAGCATAATCTTTGAAAAATCTTTCAGGACCAGCTCCTTGCCAAACCTATGGTCACAAGTGGCGGTCATCCCCATCTTCAAAAAGGGAGAGCCCAGCCTAGTTGAAAATTACAGACCAATCTCTTTATGCTGCGTCATCTGTAAAGTCATGGAATCAATTATTAACCAATCCATTATCCTCCACTTAGAGACAAACAACCTACAATTTGGTTTCAGAAAAAAACTATCCTGTAATCCTACACTGCAAAAACATATGGACTACACAACTTGATCAGGGCAAAGCAATAGACACAACCTACATAGACTTCTGTAAAGCCTTTGATTCAGTGGTACACAAGAAACTACTCCTAAAACTAAAATCTTATGGTATCTTTGGACACCTGCATAACTGGATAGAAGCATTCCTGTCAAACAGACAGCAAATGGTCAAAATTGGGAGTATCTTAGCAAATTCTGTACCTGTCAAGAGTGGGTATCCCCCAAGGCAGTGTTCTAGGACCAACTCTCTTCATACTCTACATAAATGACCTCTGTGATCATATTAAGAGCAACTGCATTCTCTTCGCTGATGACGTAAAGCTATTCAACATGATAAACAATACTGCTACCCTTCAAAAAGACCTCAACTATGTATCAGAATGGTCAAACAAATGGCAACTTCAAATCTCAACAAATAAATGCTCTGTCTTACATATTGGCAAAAAAAATCAGAAAATAAAATACAAGCTGAATAGTCAAGACCTTGTTGATGATTCAAACTCTGTCAAGGACCTTGAAGTACTCATCTCTAATGATTTAAGTGCTAGAGCCCACTGTAACTACACAGCCAAAAAAGCATTAAGAGTTGTTAACCTAATCCTACATAGCTTTTTCTCTGGTAATATCTCAGTACTAACTAGAGCAAAACATTTGCTAGACCAATACTTGAATACAGCTCATCAGTCTGGAACCCACATTACGTATCAGATATTAACACAGTTGAGAAAGACCAGAAATATTTCACAAGAAGAGTTCTCCACTCCTCTACTCATTGCAGAATACCTTATGCCACCAAACTCGAAACTCTAGACCTAGAAAACCTAGAACTATGCTGCCTTCAGTCCGATCTAAGTATAGTATATAAAATCATACATTGCAATGTCCTACCTGTCAATGAATACTTCAGCTTCAACCATAACAATACAAGAGCAAACAATAGATACAAACTCAAGGTTAACTGCACCAAACTTGATTGCAGGAAATACGACTTCAGCAACAGAGTGGTCAATGTCTGGAATACTCTACCTGACTCTGTGGTTTCTTCCCCAAACCCCCAAAACTTTAACCTTAGACTGTCTATATTGACCTCACCCCTTTCCTAAGAGCACACCAATGTGCCTACCATCCCTGTCCTATTGTTTCTTTTATTTTTCTTATATGTATCCATGTATTCATAACTATGTTTATACTTATACCTATTATCTTGTAAGCGATTGACAAATCAAATAAATAAAAATAAATAAAATAGCAAAAATAGTCCAATCATGGATCATGTGACAACACGCCTTTTGTAAAGGATTTCAAACTCTTAGTCTTGCCCTCCTTAGGAAGATTGCAAGTATCTTAGAGGAAGGCCACAAGATTGTTTAAAAAATAATAATAATAACAGGCCTATACAGGCAAAGTAGAAGGACTGTAAAATTTTGTTTGCCGTTGAGCCTATTCAGGCCAACTGCAGAGATGCTAGGCAAAGTAAGAGTAGGTTTTGACAGAAGTCACATTTTATTGTCCAGGCAAAGCAGAATTCACTCTGGGTTTTACTCCTCAGGCTCCCAGATCAAATTTTAAGTGAGAAATCCTACATTGTGAAGATTAAGTGGCATGTTCCTTCCTTGTTCAATCCTAACTCCAGTTAACACTTTTGTTTTATTAATAGAGATGGGGTGAGGTTGATCATTTTACAGAGTTATGATTGTGTCAAATTTGAGAACTAGAATTATGCCACACTTCAGATCCAGTACCTTGTGTGTGGGGAACCTGAACGCAGATAAGTATGCTGTGTGTGTGTAGTCAGTATTGGTAATATTTGAAAAATCTATATGTAAGTATGTTGCTCTCCCCAGTGATGTACACATTAGCTAGACATGAAAATATTTTCTCCTTTGATTTTAAAGAAGTGACTGAATACTAACATACTGAACCAAACTGTATTATGGCTTAGTATGAAAGTTGAACAAAATAAACTGTGGTTGTAAAACATGTACCAGGCTGAATTTGTATCAACTCAGTGTCTTACACTGCATAGCATTGAAACCCTTATATATCAAAAGTGTCCAAAATTCTATTAACATTCTAGGGAATGTAGGGAATGCAGGTTTACTACAAAATTCATTTTTTACACTCATTCTGGGAAGCAGGAAGAGCAATGAGCAGGTGGCAGGTGTGAACAGGAGGATCTTTGTGCAATTTAAGATGCCTGGAGTCACCTAGGTGTGAACTGGATGGCTATATAAATTTGTTAACTAAATTAATAAACTATGTTGTGTTGATTCATAGACTTATATTCAGTCATTCATGGCCTGATTATGTCCTGTATGGATTACTGTAACATGCTCTGCAGGAAGTTGTTCCTGAAGAATGTCTGGAAGCTTCAACTGGTACAAAATACGGAGGCACAGAAAGTGATGTGTGCATCTAGATCAGGGGTGTCGAACTCAAGGTCCAGGGCCCAGATCCAGCCCACAAGGTGCTCACATCTGGCCCACGGGGCCACCCTGGAAACAGCAAAGGACCAACATGTGGTGCCTCTGCCAGTGAAAATGGAGTTTGGGAGGGCCATGGGCAGCCCTCCTGACCTCCGTTTTCACTGGCAGAGGGTTGCAGGAGGCCATCGTTGCCGAAAACGGAGCCCGTTTTTGCTGGCAAAGCACTTGGGCCGCCACAGGTGCACCCGACACAAGTGACATGGAGCTGGCCACACCTACCTTGGCCACACCCACCCTGGTCCCCCACAGTCAAACACAACCTTGATGTAGCCCTCAATGAAATCGAGTTTGACACCCCTAATCTAGATCAACACACATTATGCTTCTACTTCCCAAGCTACTAGTTTGCTTCTAGGTCTAACTGACGGTGCTGGTAAATGAACTATAAAGTTTTACATGTTATGGAGCTGGGTTCTTTCAGATATTGCCAATGGGATAGGTAGGTGTGATTTCACAATCAGCATGTAGCTTCCAGATGCAGCAGGAAGGCGAGGTAGGTCCCATCCGCAAAGCAACGGCATTTAACAGGATGCAAGAAGAGAGCTTTTCTGATGTGGCAGTTGCCTCTTGGAACATCATTTGCACTAAGATCAGACTGGATCCACGCTTGCTGGCCTTCTGGAAGGGCCTGAAAAATAGGGCCCTGCCATCTGGCCTGGAGATCTGGAACGTGGAATTGAAGCCTGTGAAATGGCTGGGTTGCTAGGGAAATTAAGTCACCGTCTTACGGATTACGAGATAGCTCAGCATTTCGAACACAGCACAGCATTCCCAAATCAGCACAAGGGTCAGGGAGACAACCGTAGTAAATGTTCAGTGAGAAGAGGCTGGGTTGCAGCAAAGCAAAGCGGCGGGGTGCTTCTCCTTTGTCCAATATGGCCACGGTGGCTGGGTGCAAAAGGTGAAAGGTTGGTCTGGGCAACCAATTTGGTAGAGAAGGTAGCTGAGCAAACAAAACATTTGCTGGCACTTTCTGGGGCTTCGTGGGTACTGTAGCTTGGTGCCATGCCTTGAGGAGCCACAGTGTAGGAAGCTGGAGAAGTTGACGTGCTTGGGGGTGGGGTAACGTAGTGACAATGGGTTTGAAAAGGAGAGAGCAAAGGCACTTCTGTTCTGGTTGTGGCAGTTGGGTGTAAAACATGAAAGGTTGATATAGGGAACTGGGAGAAGAAGGCACCTGGGCAAATGAATCGATGCATGCTGGGGTGGGTTGACACTTACAGGGGTGGCTGAGGCTTTCTGGGATATGGCAAGCAGTCCCAGAGCCATATGGTTCTGGGCAGTGGTGGGATTCAATATTTTTTACTACCGGTTCTGTGTGCATGGCTTGGTGGATGTAGCAGGGGAAGGATACTGTCAAATCTCTAGTCAGAGGTGGTATTTGCCGGTTCTCCGAACTACTCAAAATTTCTGCTGCCGGTTCTCCAGAACTGGTCAGAACCTGCTGAATACCACCTCTGGTTCAGGGGCTGCTTGTTGCCTCACAATGCAGGATGTAGAGTAGCCAAAGGACAAAGATTGGGAGACAATAGGCACATGGGGAAGGAGTTTAGGGGGAGTTGTAAACGTCCTTTACCTTACCAGGAAAGACCAAGCCCAGAATGGCTTGGATTGGGGTGGATATTTTTTTTATTTATTTGTCAATCGCTTACAAGATAATAGGTATAAGTATAAACATGAGTAAGAATACAGGAAATAGGTACAAATAAATGTGGACAATAGGACAGGGACGGGAGGCACGATGGTGTACTTATGCACGCCCCCTTACAGACCTCTTAGGAACGGGGTGAGGTCAAGAGTGGATAGTCTGAGGTTAAAGGAGTGGGGGTTTGAGGATGTAACAACAGAGTCAGGTAGTGCATTCCAGGCATTGACCCCTCTGTTGCTGAAATCATACTTTCTGCAATCAAGTTTGAAGCGGTTAACACAATTGAGAAAGTCCAGAAATATTTCACAAGAAGAGTTCTCCACTCCTCTACTCGTTGTAGAATACCTTATGCCACCAGACTTGAAATTCTAGAACTTGAAAACCTTGAATTACGCCGTCTTCGGTCTGACTTAAGCATGGTATATAAAATCATACATTGCAATGTCCTACCTGTCAATGAATACTTCAGCTTCAACCATAACAACACAAGAGCACACAATAGATACAAACTCAAAGTAAACCGCACCAAACTTGATTGCAGGAAATACGACTTCAGCAATAGAGTGGTCAATGTCTGGAATACTCTACCCGACTCTGTAGTTTCTTCCCCAAACCCCAAAAACTTTAACCTTAGACTGTCTACTATTGACCTCACCCCTTTCCTAAGAGGTCTGTAGGGGGCGTGCATAAGCGCACCAACGTGCCTACCGTCCCTGTCCTATTGTTTCTCTTATTCTTTTATTTTTCTTATATGTACCCATTTCATGTATTCACAACTATGTATACATTTATACTTATTATCTTGTAAACAATTGGCAAATCAAATAAATAAAAAATAAATAAAAAACATAGAGTTTGTTGCTCTTGTATTGTTGCATTTCAAGTTGAAGTAGTCATTGACAGGCAGGACATTGTCGCAGGTAATTTTGTGTACTATGCATAAATCCAACCATAGGTGGCGTAGTTCATGATTGTCCAAGCCCAAAATTTCAAGCCTGGTGGTATAGGGTATTCTGTTGCAAGCAGAGGAGTATAGTACTCTTCTCGTGAAATACTTCTGGACTCGCTCAATTGTATTAATGTCCTATATACAGTGCAGATTCCAGACAGATGAGCTGTATTCAAGTATTGGTCTAGCAAAGGTTTTGAATGCCCTAGTTAGCAATTCAATATTTCCAGAGGAGAAGCTTCGTAAGATTAGATTTACAACTCTTAATGCCTTTTTGGCAATGCTGTTACAGTGAGCTCTAGCGCTTAGATCATTAGATATGAGTACTCCAAGGTCCTTGACAGAGTGGGGGTCATCAACGAGGTCATATCCGCCTAGCTTGTATTTGGTGAACTGAATTATTTTACCATTTTTTACATAGCTGCTTAATGACAATTCTTGGTTAAAGACTGCAACTGTGAGGGCCAGAATTCCCATTGTAAGTTCAGGCACTCACATCACATCTCACTTTACAACTATACCAACTTATGACAGCAATACCAGTTCCAATTGCAGTTGTAAGTTGAAGATGGTCTGTAATCAGGGGTTTGTGAAAGGCAGAGCTATGTAGCTAATGGTCCCAATGAGACGCAAAAAATAAATTCCCAAGCCAAAAGGTAAATTGCATTAATTATTAGAATTGGGAATAGGTTGTTAAAATGTTTTGACTATAACAAAAGTGTTGCATCACACTTTGGTTTTCATTGAAGGTACATTATATACTTGGTTAAAAAAAGATTTCTTTAAAAAGATTTCTGCTCTGAAACAGAACTTATTAAAATATTCATAAAATCAGTATGGCTCATGTAGTCCTATAAACAGAGCTGCTCAGTTTCACAAATACTTTGACTATTGCCATAGGGAACAGAATTGTACCTAATGTAAGAGGAAGGATTGTTCTTACACATTTTCATACTCTAGTGCTCTACAGATATGATGCTAATGTTATTTGGAAACTATAACGCAAACACTTCCGAATTTGTTTACACAAAGGATATTTTCTGGTTCCATGCATTCATGGGCTTCTTGTTACGTTAAAAATGCACGTAAAATTCACACAAACGCATGGTACACTGCGATCACAACAGCAAAAGTAATTCCCTGAACTGTTATTTTTACTTTCAAAGCATCAAAGCTCTCATCTCATTTCAAATGACCTGCCCAGATGGGACAAAGGTGTTTTTTTTTTTTTTTTGACGAGACAATTCCGTATATATAACACAGTTAATTTTATAAATCACATAATGTTAAAATTTTACGATCTTGTGGGGCTGCATTACTAGCTGTCCAGGACTGCATGCAGCCCATGGGCTGCAGATTGGATACATCTGGTATAAACAGTTTGTCTAACGTGCTTGACTAGACTGCTGAATAAACCCATTTTTTAATTGAATTTTTCAACCAGGTCTTTAATTAACTAGCAAATATTAGTATCAGCGTAACTATGGCTGTTTATTTTCAGATACAGGTAGTTCTCTATTTATGACTGGTTGCTCAGTGACTGTTGGAAGTTACAACAGACCTCCCCAGGGCTACTTACAGCTCGAATTTGAAGTTTTGACAGATCCCCTATCTGTAGTTATGTGATCTCATTTTAGTCGCTTCGCAATTGGCCCACGTTTATGTCCATTTGCAGTGACCTGTGGTCATTTGATTGCAATTTATGCCCCCCCCCCACGTTTTTTGCTGGAAACTGGCATTTACTTCTGTTTTCAGGCAGAAAATGCCCATTGAGGACACTGGATTTGTTTAAAAACTGCTGTAAATAAGGTCATATAATCAGGCATGGTCATGTGGAAAGCTGCTTAAGAATCAGGATGACTTACAACCGAATTCTGGGTCAGTTTTGGTTGCAGGCCAAGGACTTCCTCTATGAAAATGTATCATATTGGAAACATCAAGGCAGAAGCAGCCATTGGTCACATATCAACATATCAAGTTCTCAAGGAGTGTCCTATTCAGCTAATCCAGTGTCTTCAGTCTTTCTCCTAATTCAATCTCTCCAACTTCTATTACATTCACAGCCAGGTAAGCATCTGGGTGTGTGTGTGTGTGTGTGTGTTTCAACCTCCCATGACATTTTAAACCATGGTGACTGGGCGTGCTGAATAAGAATAATGGGCATTTTAGAGCAAATAATTGGAAGGATATCAAATTGGAGAAAACTATATTTAGGCTAATTTCAAATCTTTGTAGTGATCCGACTTCCGGTTTGAGCTTCTTCGGTGACAGACCGAAACCTCGTCTCTCTGAGGCTTCGATCCGTGTTTGCCGCTGGAGCACCCCGAGCCGGCTGGTTTCGGGGCTAAGCCACCCCGTAGAGGTGGTGAAGAGGGGGGAGACTGCCTGCAGGGTTGAGGAGAACTGCATCTCTCCTCCCCAGCTGGCCATTACTCCCTTTCCCGAAGGCGGTTGTAGTGGTGGTCAGAAATGGCCACCACAAAGAAGAATTCGACCGGAAAAGAATGTGCAGGAGGAAGATAAGAAGAGAAAGTTTTGGTTGACCGGGTCAAATAGCAAAAGCAACAAATAAGGTACCCTGAAATTTAAACTTAACAACATTGTTCCCAAAGAAGATTTTGAAGCTGCAAAGAAGAGAGAGAAGGGAAAAGAGTAGGGTTTTTTTTTCTTCCCTTCCTTATACTGACAGCTAAGAGACTTAAGCAAGAAACTGAAAAAAAAAATCCACTTTGACATTAATAGGCATCTAAGCTGAAAATAAAAGTCAAAGGGATAATAAAGATTTCTGGACATTTAAAAGTTTTTAAAAGCTGGAAAGGAGAAAAAAAAAAGAATAGAAGGGCAGGATCGGGAAAAATGGAGGAGACTGCCTGGAATTAAGAAATGGAACTGTAATTAAAAGGAACTTACAGTGAAATTTTAACAAGATTCCTCAAAGATTTTAATGGAAACTTGGTAACAAAATAATAGAACCCCAGGAAGAGAAAGTGGAAAAAAGAAGCAAGTAGAAACAGCCTTGGATTATTTGGATTACTTGGTGATTTTTGGTTTTTGCATCTAGATGACTAAAATTAACTGGGTGGTTGTTTAAAAGTTTGGTATCACTCTTAGAAGAACTGAAAACAGAACTTAAAAAATGGAAAGAAGACGCACAAGAAGGGAGAAGTTCTTTTGGCTTCGTGTTTCAATTCTTAGAAATGGAGATCTGGAACTATAAGAAGCAACAAGAAACGCTTGCAGAACAAGAAGATTGGGACAAAGAAGAAGCCATCTTTAATGATCAAATAATTTTAAGTGGGGGGAAAAAAGAAAAGGGGGGAAAGAGTGTGAAAGGTTTAAGATTAGAAAAAACAATCAAAAAGAAGAAGAACAATTTGAAAGTTCAGTATAATATTAGAAAGCAACAGAAGAGGGGATTACAGATGAGAGAGTTAGAAGTAGAGAGACAAGGGGGTAAAAAGGGGAGGGAGAAGAAGAGGGGGAAGAAGGCAAGGAAAAGAAGTTGTAAAAGACAGAAACAAGAAATGGAGAAACGGGGAAAAGATATAAGGATTGTAACCATAAGTTTGTTTAGAGATAATGGGTGAAAATTTAATTGTAAAAGGGATTCTGCAAAGGTACATAATATATTACAAATAGAAATAACTTTAGAAAATATGATGATGGATAAAATATTTATTGTAATGCAGTGGGATGTTTGTTAATAAATAAATGAATTAAAATGATTGAGAGAATTAAAAGGGAACATTTTTAATTATTAGTAATGATTTATAAAAATATAAGTGAGAAATATGGGAAAAAAAGAATTAACTATGGAAAGTTTATAAGTGTTCCCAAGGAAGTATGATATTCAATTGAAAAGAAATGTTAAAGATGTTAAGATTTTAATGCATATTAATGATAGAATTGAATTGGAATGGAATGTGTTTTATTTACATATATATATAATTTTTTCTTTTTAAGAATATAGTGTCTATTTTAAGAATGTACCAAGCAGAATTCGATTGGAAGTTATGTATTATATTGAATGCTATAATCTTAAAGCTATACATTGAAGCTTAAATAAGAGCTTGAATGGATAAAATTAAATATAAAGGTGTCATACTCTAATTGGTAACTACAGGGGAAAAATTGCTTAATAAGAAAAGATAGTGTGAAATTGTAACAGGACAGACAAAAGTATAAATATAACGATTTGAATTGAGATAATTAAAACAAAGTTGAGAAAATTAAAAGAGGGGAAAAATTATGTAGAAAATATAAAATGGTAATAAGATATGGAATAGAATATAAAAATGAGCATGAAATTGAGTTTTGTGTCTGTATGAAGAAGTGATAACCTGGGACCATGCTATTTTCAAAAAAGATGTTTTATTTGTATTTTGTTTTTGTGAAAACCCAAACAAAATTTTCAAAAAAAAAAAATCTTTGTAGTGATCCAAATTCAAATTATTTGTATTTTATATGGTTTTACCTGATTAGTGCTGAGATACTATTTGGATTTGTTTTAACTCTCTGATTAGCTTTCCTAAAGGAGTTCCAGTTTAAGGTCCAGTTTCATTATATGGGCTATATGTGGAATTAAGATGACTGCACTCCTTTGGTTTTTGAACACCAATATTGAAAATAATTATCAACAAGAAAATAAGGAACATAGTTACATTATATGCTACCTCCATACCTGTGGTTCACGATGAAACTATGTGATCGGGCTTAGTTTTGGGGGAGGAAAATAAGGGGGGGGAATTGTGCCCCTGCCTACTAGCATCCATCAGTATTCATCTGACTAGCATCCTGTCAGTGTGTGAAAGAGTTGAGGGCTGTTTGGAAACTGAAACAGTATTTGCTGTGTGAGCAAGAAGGAGACAGCAAGAAGCCTGGGCGTGGCTTAGCTCAACTGTTCTGTACTAAAGCTGGTTGCTGCTGTGAAACTAAAACTGAAATTGAAACTCCTGTCCTCTGCTTGTATTTTGCATTTGGAACATATTTCTTTTCAGGTGGGGAGGAGGAGTAGAACTCCTTAGCATCAGAGCGTGTTAATAATAATATACGAAATACGAATGCTCTGATGGTCATTTCGAAAAATCCTTTCTTAGTGAGCACCTAGAAGCCAAGAGGAATATACATAACAAATTTCAAGTTTGTAGGCTTTATGGTTCTCTCTCTCTCTCTCTCTCTCTCTCTCTCTGTGTGTGTGTGTGTGTGTGTGTGTGTGTGTGTAATTACGCATACATGCATACAAGCTGTTTAAGCCATGTAAGATGAGGAAGGAATTGGAATGAGTTTCCAACTGTGATGAGCAATGCCAAAATGTACCAGCAGATGGCAGAGTTTTACTTCCTATGAAAGCTTTATGCTGGGCATTTATTTTGTATTTTTTTATTACAGTACAACTCATTTTCATGACTCCCAACCAGAATCCTTCTTCTGGTAATCATTATATGGAAAATCCCAGCAAGAAAACACCCCCCCTTCCAATTTTTCAATCTGGCAAGGCTTTGCTCCAAAGGATTAGGAATTTTTTTTTGTTTTTACTATCGTGCTAAGCATCTTAATATAGCAATATTAATTCTGTATAAGGATGCGATTAAACCTTGACTTTAGCCAGGGGTGGGATTCAAATTTTTTAACAACTGGTTCTGTGGGCGTGGCTTAGGTGGTGGGCGTGGCTTGGTGGTCATGTTATTGGCTGGGCATGGCCAACTCAATATCACTCACATCGTGGCACGCATCTCCTCGCTTGGCCTCTCATGACTGTGGGGATGCTGCAACAGTCGTAAATGTGAAAAGGGGTCATAACTCACTTTTTCAGTGCCATTGTAACTTTGAATGGTCACTCCACACAAGCAAAGTACCAGCAAAGGAGAGGGGGAAAAACTCCAGAGAAGTTCCAGAGACAGGACGTCTAGTCCTGCCAAGAATGTAATAAGGGTTAATGGAGAGGCAGTTTCTGTAAGCAACACCAGAATGTTTCCTTCCTGTCTTCCTTACAGGATTAGGCCAGTAATTTCTTCTAACAACTGGTTCTCCGAACGGCTTAGAATGTTAACAACCAGTTCTAGCGAATAGGAGCGAACTGGTAGAATCCCACCCCTGACTTTAGCTGAAAGAAGGCCCTGAGACTTGAAGCTTAAGAAATGGAACAAGGGGAAAAATATTTTACCCAAGTCTAACCTTTGACAGGCTGCAGGGTCAAGACCCAGAGATAAAGGAAGGAGACAAAATGCGCTCAGAGTTATTTGCACAAGGAATTCTTTTCCCATTCCCTGCTGCTACATAGCTGTGTTCTGAATGTGCCAGGGGATGAATGGAAAACTTTTCTTCTCCATCCAAGAGGCGGGGATCAGAGCAGCTAAAAGTGGTACTGAAATGCTCCAGTTTTTTGCCACTCAGTAGCTAAGGAGCCCAAACTCCATTTTTTTTTTTTTTAAAGATGGGCAAGTGTAGTCCTTCCAGATCAGAGGTCTCCAAACTTGGCAACTTTAAGACTTGTGGACTTCAATTCTCAGAATTCCTCAGCCACCATATTCTGGAAGCTGCAGCCTCAGCTTCCACACATCTGGAGGTGCTGGATTGTGATGGCAATACGCAGGCATCGCATTGGTGCAAGATTTGCACTGACAGCTCGGGAGCTTTTTCAGGTACTATTCGATTAAAATTCACGGACCTCTTAGTGCAAATGAAGACGGATGGAAAACCCAGGGGGTGTGGTTTGCGTGCAATTCAGGATCAATACAGGTAGTCCTAGACTTACAGCAGTTTATTTAGTGAGCATTCAAAGTTACAACAGCACCGAAAAAAAGTGACTTATGACCTCTTTACACACTTACGACCGATGCGGCATCCCCATAGTCAGGTGATCAAAATTTGGACGCCTGGCAACTGATTCAGATTTAAGACAGTTGCAGTGATCTGGGGTCATGTGATCACGTTTTGGGACTTTCTGACAAGCAAAGTCAACAGGGAAGCCAGATTCACTTAACAACCAGGTTACTGACTTAACATCTGCAGTGATTCACTTAACAACTGTGGAAAGGAAGGTTGTAAAATGGGGCAAAACTCAATAAATGTTTCACTTAGCAACAGAAACTTTGGGCTCAATGGGGGTCGTAAATCAAGGGCTACCTGTAATTGCACTACTAGAAGTTGGTGGTAAAACCATAGTTATCTTTTTATTCCACCAGTTCCTTTTTCATTTTTCCCATGCCTTATCAGACTCTTTGGTTTATACTTTTCAGTGTTGGAAGTTAGTTCAGGGGTTCCCAACACCCCCCCCCCCCCACAGGTCCGTGCACTAGCACAGGGCTGCCACATGCCAGAAACTGGGCCGTGCCAACAAGCAAAATCTCCTTTGCAGGATGCAGGCAGCATGTCAGAGGTGGTATTCAGCCAGTTCTGACAGGTTCTGGAGAATTGATAGCGGAAATTCTGAGTAGTTCAGAGAACTGGTAAATACCACCTCCGGTGGGCCCCACCCCCATCTATTCTCTGCCTCCCAAGTCCCAGTTGATTGGCTGGGTCTTCTTTTGTTGCCCTGCACAGGAGAACGGAGCTGGAAAGCAGGTTAGTGGGGTGGGGAGGGAATGGAGATTTTGCAGTAACCTTCCCCTGCCATGTCCACCAAGCCACGCCCACAGAACTGGTAGTAAAACAATGTGAATACCACCACTGCAGCATGTGAACCCAAACCCCCTCGGATCCGCGGAAAAAAACCTCTCTCCACGGAACTGGTCCCTGGTGCCCAAAAGGTTGGGGGCCTCTGAGTTAAACGATTGCTTGTTACTAACAGAAATGACATCTCTGTCCTGAGAAACTGGTGCTCCGCTTCCAACTGAATGAGTTATGTGTAACGTGCTGTGCTTTCAGGAGGATGAACGCAAACTAGCTGATAGCTTTTCAGGAATACTAGATCTGGACTGCAAAATCTGTAGCATCTGAACAAAGCTTTTTCCATCCACCTTTGCGGCCTAGCAGAGTTTTGTAGTCCCCGATCCTTTTATGCTGACTGCTGTTGTGTTTTATTAATTAGATAAGTCTCATTAATTTCAATAATTAAAAAATGAGCAATATCACATTAGGCTGGATATCCACAGAGATCTTTCTACTGAAGTCACGCAATGTGACATGAATGATCTTATTTTATTCTGGCTTTGAATTTATTCACCACAGCGGATATTTTTAAAACAGCTTTCATGACCGTTTTCACTTCAAGGATCAATACATAGATCATCAGTAGCTCCTCAGCTTTTGAGATCACATTTCATCTTGCTATTTCCTTTCCTTGATAAGGGAAAGATTAAAGTTTAATTCTCCCGTTGTTGCTGCCCCCTCGTTTTCTTCATGCTGAATGCCTCACGGTTTTTTGCTGCTCTTGCCTAAGGTTTAATTTACTGATAGGACAAAACCTTTTGGAACTGTGCTTAACATATTTTATTGATTGCAGGCCCTTGTATGGTTTTAATTTGCATTCCTGGCATTTTTAAAGCAGCCTTTAACATGCTCTCAAATTCCTCTCTTTCCTTAAAATTTCTGCCCTTCCTTGAAGGTGCGATCTAATCTTCCCGGCCTTTGTCTTCTCCCATTAAGTGATTGAAGGGGACGTGTGGGTGAGGCCTAATTTGGCAGCCCTTGTTAAAATGTTTGTTTATGTTGTTGATGTAAGCCACTGACAAGCAGCCTTGGCACCAAATGCTCCCAGCAGCTGAGAAGGAAATTACTGATTTTCCACAGGCCCCATTCATGAAGTAGAAACCAATGTCCTTATTTGGCTATTTGGATTCCCCTTTCCCGTCATTACCATCAGAGGATAAGAATTTTGCCCAGTAGTGTTTTTTTTTGTGGGGCAACAAAGCTTATTTTTCCAACATTATTTTGAATGTGTGCTCTATTCCTCTAGCTGAGACTCTGATGGAAATAATATAACAACCGTAGCAGTTATGAAAACTCACTTGTCTGAAAGGATCACTCCAAGCAAACCCTGCAAGACTAATTTGTGCTATTTCACCACAAAATCGGAGAGACTGAGGAGGGGGACCAAAAAAAGTTAAGGCAGTCATCGCTGTGCAATCAAAACCTCACCACCACCACCCGCTTTTTAAAAAATGTATGTCATGTGAAGGGTCAAAGCAAAGTAGAATTCTGGGTAAACAGTGGACAGCAGATGGGACATATAAGTGTTAATCAGTAGAAACATCAGAAGCTTTGTGGAAAGAGCAATGGTACAATGGAAGACCACAGTTGCTAGTCAATGGGGATAAACTGGGAGAAATTAATAACAAGAGAGGAATCTTTCAAGGAGATTCACTCTCACCACTACTGTTTGTTATTGCATTGATTCCTCTGTCAACGATACTGAACAAGTTATGGGCCATCAAACATCCAAAAACATCTTCCAGGCTATTCCACTTCCTTTCTGTGGACAATTTGAAACTGTATGGAAAAACACCACCCGAAATAGAATTGTTGCTCAACATGGCCAAGAGTTTGGACTGGACAAAGGTGCTCCCCTCCATCATCAACATCACTAGAAATCATTCTCAGGCTGACCACATGAGGCACTGAAATCAAAACTTTGAGACGTGAATATGTCATGAGGGTAGAGAAGATCATAAAAATTCAAACTCAGTGGGGGAATACTATCAAAGCTCTCAACACACGGGCAATTCCAGTCATTAGATACACAGCTAGAATAGTGGACTGAACTCAAGCAGAAATAAAAGCCTTGGATAGGAAGACCAGAAAAATATTAGCAATGAATTGTGCCCTTTTCCATTGGGAAAGCCATCACTGTTGCCCTTCATTTGCACCATATAATTATATAAATGCACAATGACCAATTAAGTTGCAAGAAAGGGACTTCTATGCTTCTAAACTATAATCCATGCCCAAAGTGCTTAAGATTTCAGCTTCCATCTGCCCTAGCAAGAATGGCCAATGGAAAAGGACTGTGGAGATCATAATTCAAAACATCTGACAGCTCCATCTCTGCAAAGCATTCCTCTGTGAGTAAATCTCACAAAACCTAATGAGTCTTACTTCTGAATAAGCGTGTATAGAATTGCACTTCTAATCTCCAGTGGCTTTTCCTCTAACTGGTCTCCAAAAAGCATGGTAAAATTTACATAGTTCTAATCCTGCCTAGTTCATATGAATCTGTTTATTCTCAAACCTGATGTCAGCCACAAACTCAGGTGGGATGCTTCAGGGAGATTAGATTTCTCTGAATTACAAGAACATCCCCTTAAAAAAAAAAAAAGCAGCAAGCTTTTTAACACCATATTTAATAATCTAGATCAAGCATGTCTGGACTTTAGATGAATTACATTGCATTACATTATACTAAACCATGGAGAGGTTTAGTATAACAAAACTCTGTGAACACTCAGTAGCATTTAATGACAGTTGCCACTGGTATATTGAACAGAGCTTAATCTGATAAATGTATAAGCATTCAATATTCACGTGGTGTCTTTGCTGTGGAAAATGAATTAAATGTACTACATTAGAAATTCATATAGAAAGGCTTGTGCAGAGAACTTACTATTCCAATTACTATGGCATATTTTATTTATATCCCACCTTCATTATTTTTATGTAGAACTTAAGGCAGTGAAAATATCTAGTATTCCTTCCTCCTTCTATTTGCCCCACAACAGCAACCCTGTGAGCTGGGTGTATAATATGAGTCACTAATACCTCAAATACAGTATAACTCAGGAAAAAATTGCCAGATAAAATCCGCAACATTTTTATTAATAGCTCAGGTTGCATCAAGGGACTTGGGGAACATGAGGTAATATAAATAAAGTTGAAAGTCACCATTCTAATTCATGATAAATTTTACTACGATTTAATTGACTAAGCTACGGTTTGCTTTGTCCACATGTTGTTCTAAAACTCAAAGCATAGATTATAAATGGCACACAATCCGTATTATGATTTTGTCCAATATTTTAATGCAGTTATTATGGTCGGCAGGTCACAATTTATAGTTTAAATATAGCAATACCTATAGCACTTAGAGTTATATACCGCTTCACAGTGCTTTCCAGCCCTCTCTAAGCGGTTTACAGAGTTAGCATATGACCCCAACAATCTGGGTCCTTATTTTACTGACCCTGGAAGGATGGAAGGCTGAGTCAACTTTGAGCCTGGTGAGATTTGAACTGCCAAATTGCAGTCAGCAGGCAGTCAGCAGAAGTAGCCTGCAGTACTGCACTCTAACCACTGTGCCACCATGGCTCAGTACTTGCTGTCATATTAGAACATGTGTTCAGAAATTACTTACAAAGCTTGTCCTGCTAATAAGATATGAAATGAATAAGAGTTATTCTTGATAAGGAATATCTTCATGGATCTCTCAAAAGACTACATTGAAGGAACAAAACTTATTTTCAAGAGGGAAAAAAATCATTGGACTCTAGTACATGCCACACATCATGATCTTGAGGACTGTTAAAAAGATCATAGGGATACAGTTGAGTTTGTGTAATATAGATTGTATTAAACAGTTGGTCATCCTCTGTTTAGTCTGGTAAACAATGGGCAATCTTGATTATAGGTCATCCTTGATATACAACCACAATTCAGCCCAATGTTCCCACTGCTAAGCAAGATCATTGTTCAGTGAATTTTTTGTCACATTTTACCACTTTCTTGCCACAGTTGTTAAGTTGAATCACTGCAGTTGTTAAGTTAGTAACATGATTGTTAAGGGAATCTGGCTTTGCAGGTCCAAAAGTCACAAAAGGTGATTGCATGATCCCAGGTCACTGCAACTGTCATGAATACTTGTCAGTTGTCAAGCGCCCCGTCACCAAACTAACGGACTTGAGGACTATCTATATATTTCTATTCTGTTCTGTTCTGTTCTTTCTACCTTCCCACTTCCCTGGCAAAAGCTAATTGGGCTTGATGAAGGCTGTAAGTGTAATCTGTATCTATGGTGGCTATGTGAGCTATTTTCTTTCACAGAGGTTGTGGACTATCTATATAGAATAGAATAGAATAGAATAGAATAGAATAGAATAGAATAGAATAGAATAGAATAGAATAGAATAGTTTATTGGCCAAGTGTGATTGGACACACAAGGAGTTTGTCTTTGTGTAAATACTCTCAGTGTACATAAAAGAAAAGATACATTCGTCAGGAGTCGAGAACCATAAGGTACGACACTTAATGATAGTCATAGGGTACAATAAGCAATCAAATCATACTAGGAAACAGTCGATATAAATCGTAAGTATACAAGCGACAAACTTACAGTCATACAGTTGCAAGTGGGAGGGGATGGGTGATAAGGAGTGATGGCAAGATTTAACAGTAATAGTAGTGCAGACTTTGTAATAGTTGAACAGGATTGAGGGAATTATTCGTTTAGCAATAGTGATGGCTTTCGGGGGGGGGGGGAATTGTCTCTTCTTTTCCAGATGTTACGTCCCAGAGCAGAGCCTTAGAATTAAGTAGAAATGGTGAAGGTAAGCATTATCTTGAATAAAACCAGAGCTATATTGAATTTGCTGTTTTAAATTACAGAGGGCTAGGAACGTTAAGTCTGCGTTGGCAGACATGAAAGAGTCTTGTAGTGTATTCAAATGCTACTTCAGATTCTGATTCATGGAAGTTCAGGCTGTGATAAAATCAGTTAGCCTTTAAGCAGTCACAAGACTTTTTAACGTTTATTTTCCTGTTCATCCTGGTGAAAGAGTCTGAAAGCTTGACAACAGCAGCAGTATAGACTGCTGTACACCTTGAAACAAAAGAAGTTGCTTTTGAGTATGGACATGTGTTGGTATTAAGTACTCCGGATGAAGCACTAAAGCTGAGAAGGTGGTCCTGCGTATTACCACCTTAGCCGAAATAGCAGAGAATGATTACACCTTCCTTTGGAGAGCTGTCAAGTTATCAATCACTTCAAACTGCTAATCAAAACAGTTGATCTTGATGGCAGAGCAAGTGAGTAATTATCTGAACCAACCACACACATCTGGAGGGTACTTAGTTGGGAAAGATTGGCATACATGAACTCAACCAACCCCAAATGCTATTTCTTGATCAACTTTATTTTATCATTAAAAAAACCCAATCCTGAAATATAGGATTGGAGCAGAGGTGATATTCAGCAGGTTCTGACCAGTTCTGGAGAACCGATAGTGAAAATTTTGAGTAGTTTGGAGAACCGGCAAATACCACCTCTGACTGGAGATTTTACAGGGTCCTTCCCCTGCCACGCCCACCAAGCCACGCCCACAGAAACCAGTAGTAAAAAAATTTGAATCCCACCACTGGATTGAAGATGCCAGACAGTTTTTATTGTGTTTTCAGAATATCTTAATAGGACTGCTCCTTTGCAGCTTCATTACTACTCCTTGAGCAATGCAGGATAAATCTGGATGGAGACAACCTTTTAATTGGATTTAATTTAATTTAATTTAATTTTAAATATATGCATAAACAACATCAATTCCCATTTCTCATCTTTTATCCTGTAATCTTTTCTTTGCCTTCTTCCCTATACAAAAGCCTAATACAGAAAAATAGATTCCTGGTCACACGTGCACATTAGCCAAAATAAAGTATAAAATGAAGAACAAAAAATGTGTGAGTCTTTGTGTACACACACACACACACACACACACACACAGAGAGAGAGAGAGAGAGATGCAGAGACAGAGAGAATGAAGAGAGGGAGGGAGAGAGAGGGAGGGAGAGAGAGGGAGGGGAGAGAGAGAGAGATGCAGAGACAGAGAGAATGAAGAGAGGGAGGGAGAGAGAGGGAGGGAGAGAGAGGGAGGGAGAGAGAGAGAGAGATGCAGAGACAGAGAGAATGAAGAGAGGGAGACAGAGAGAGAGGGAGGGAGGGAGGGAGAGAGAGGGGGCGGAGAGAGGGAGGGAGGGAGGAAGAGAGGGAGAAATCATTTCTGATTTCCCGAAGGGGCTTCCACATCTGATCCAAGAGTCATTTTGTGTTCACCTCAGTGAGATAAATCAGAAAGAGATGTAAACGGAAGTGCTAATGTGCTATACAAAAGGAAACCTTGCTTTCTAAAAGCCATATTAAAAATAGCCCTCATGATGTGGTATTTGTGTTCATTAAGGTTCTCTGGGGAGTGAACTTCCTGCTGGCTGCCCCGTTTGACTTTGCTAGTTGGAAGCCGGCTTTGAAGGACGCTGTGATGGCGAAAGATTCAAGAACAGGTTGTAAATCTCTTTTTTTCAGTGCCATTGGAACTGCAGGTGGTCAATGAACAAGCAGTTCTAAGTGAGGACTACTGTACTATCTTTTTTTTTCTTCAGAACTTAACGAAAGTTTTAGCTCTCTTTGCTTATAACAACAGTTCTTGCCAATTCCCGTTATGTTCTTGATTTTCTACAAGGTACTTATTTGTTGGGGAACATGACATATCTTAAGAAAGTATCCAAAATTGATCTCCCCCTTCGTTATCACATATGGAGAACCATTGACTTTTCACCCACGTTTTGGCAGTTTAAAGAGAGAAAGACAAGAGATGTACAGTAATGTCCATAGAAAAAGCAAGAACCAAAACCGTCCTCTCCCCATGTTGGAAATGCCACCAGACACATGGATCGTATTATCATATGTTGTAGACATGTGTAGAAACCAAAAGATATTGGACAAAAATACATATGGGGTTGGAAAAGAGGATACAGCAACATATTGATTTCAAACCTGAAATATTTCTGTTGAGGATTATACCTGAATCTTATAGTAAAGAGAATGTATATTTAATTATTCATGTAACTTAACTGCAGCTAGAATCGTATTTGCATGAAATTGGAAAAGTAAAAAAATTCCAACTGATGAGAATGTGATCAGGAAAATATTAGAATGTGCAAAAATGAATAGGTTAACAGTTGCAATTAAAGAGAAGGAACAAACTCAATATTATATGATATGGGGATTATTTTATCAATATCTGGAGAATAAACATGGAAGTTAAAAATTAAAGAAGATTAGGAAAAAAATAGTAAACACATGAATAGAATTCAGTATGTTAAGATGGAGATTATTATAATAATTAGATATATTATGTATATCAGTATTAAGTAAGAATAGAGTATCAATACTAAAGTAATGAATATGGATAAACTGTTATTGTTATTGCACAAGACATTGTACCGAGACAACACACTGTTTAAATGGAAGATAGATTGTTTGTATAAAATAAAATAAAAAGTTTACAACGTCTTCCTCTCAATTAACCATGGAAAATCTAACATCTACTAACCATGGGAGGACTAATCCATTAATCAGGGAATGAGTAAACCACAAACGTAGTGACGTATGTATTATCTCTTTATTTTAGAAGAAGTAACAAGAGGCTTTTGATCTCTCATTATGATGAAGACTTTTCTCTTTAACACCCTATCATTCTCTTAGTTCCTGGACCCATCCTGTTGAAACAATATCAAGCAGAGGTGCAAAACAGGGTTTTAAGCTAGAGATAAAAGAGTTGACATGTGCCAAATCTCTTTTATACAGAGGTGGTATTCAGCAGGTTCTGACCAGTTCTGGAGAACCGATAGTGAAAATTTTGAGTAGTTTGGAGAATCGGCAAATACCACCTCTGACTGGAGATTTTACAGTCTCCTTCCCCTGCCACATCCACCAAGCCACGCCCATGGAACTGGTAGTAAAAACATTTGAATCAACATAGAAAATAAAATAATAATGTGCCATTCTACCCAGTGCACTGCATATTTTTATGATGTTGTTCTCTCCTGGGAAAGTAGTGGCCAGAGAACAGCCACCAAAACAGAGGAGCCAGGTGTGAATAGAGTGATTTTTCCTAGGCTGCATCTGATCTTCTTGTGTACCTTAGAAAAACAAAAAAAATAGTGCTGTTTCTCCAGGAAGTCCAATGTTGTATTTGGCACATGACAAATATCCATCTTTACTCTGTTTGGAGTCACGCTTACATCCAATTAGAAGCATAAAACTGATATTTCGGGCATTTCTTTATAAATCATCTTCCCACAATCAGTTTATTGTATATAATTGTACAGTTATGATCAGCTGTGGTGCGTGGATGAGATTTTTTATGCAAAATGTTAACAGCTTCATATTAATTAAAACAGTCTTGTGTAAATAGATCCTTATGTTGAAAATGCAGAAGCAGAGAATATATTCTGTGAACAATCACCACATTTTATTGATTGCCAAGGATGAATGTTAATATCCTTTGCAAAAAAAAAAAAAAGTATTTCCCTTTTAATTTTGCTTTTTTCTCTCTCCTTGCTGTATATTCCTGCAAAACTGAAAGAAGACCCTGGTTTCTTCTCTAGTGATTGCAAAAAAACCTTTGGTCCTATATGGCTTCATATAATCTAGGGAGAACGCTGAGGTCAGAATCTTTCAAAGTTAGCAGCTTGGTTTTTGAGGTGTGTTGAGGTAATTCCCCGTTAGGAGAATGAGCGCACACAGGGAGACGTAGTGAGAGTGGTGAAGAATAACACACAAACAGCACACAGATACACTGTACAGTAAATGTAGGTTTTTACTTCCAATAAACGTTTAAGCAAAGTCCAAGATAAGCAGTTCAAGCCATTCACAGGTAAAGCAGTCAGTGTTCAGTTCAGGGATAATCCAAATACCAAAGTCCAGTATCAAAAAACAGTTCAGTAACAGACTTACATCAAGGATCAGTGACAGTCTCTCCAACAGAAGGAACAGAGAGACTGAGACTAAACAACCCAGGTTTCTGGCTCCGTCTTATGGCCATTTGCAGAGCCGCATCCAATTACAGTTTTAGGATTCTCTTAAAGATACAGTATTAAAATGTCTATCCTAGTTTATATATTTCCAACCCAAATAACTGTTAGGTGACTTACATTCCTAACAAGGTGGACATTTGATTGATTCCTGTCAGCTCTTGAGTAATTGGATCAGGACTTGTTAAAAAATGCAATGAGGTTGTACAATGGTAGAAGCGCCTATAGTATTTCCTATAGGCAGCCCGACTAAGAGGCAGGCTTTCTGAAGTTTACAAAGCTGCTGTCTTGTAAAGCCTGGATGAGTTTTACTAAAGGTGTCACTAGACCTATTGTGTTGCAGGAACATCAAAGAGTAAACCTTTCCGGTCAATAGCTTCAGGTTGCAGTATTTTTTTTTCTGAATTCCTTCCTTTGTCTTCTTTAAAATACTATAGACCATACTGGGGCTTACTGAATTACAATAAAGGAAAAAACGGGAGGAAGCCCAACTGTTCTCAAGTGACATCATCAGAAAACCTGCCTGTGATTTCAAAATAATCAAAACCACACATAGACAAGGCAGGCTTGGTTTTTCATATATTTTTTCTTTTCAGTAATCTCTCATCCTCCAGATAGCGTTGGATTCCATTACCCATTACTAAAAACAGCATGGCCAGCAAGTTATGATTGATGGTAGACAGAGTCCATTAAAGGAAAATGGACCTCAGCAATCCTATCCTTGGTTTAATTTAAAACAACAGTGTAAGAAGGCATACACCATCCAATGTAGCCTATTGTGACTAATGACTTCACCAGAGGTCCTCCCCATCCAGACACTTATTCTTTCATGGTTGTTATTGTAAATGATGCTACATGTTCTTTGCTATAACTATACAGTATATTTGCAACCAAGTTGGAAAACAAAAACAGGAGTGAATGGTACAGAGGAGAAAATAAGGAGTAAGTGTGTTTATTGGTGATTGAGTAATTCATGCTTATGTATAATCTATGCTAACAAGTATGAGAACTTATGTAAATTCCATATTGATTTACCCAAGGCCGGACATCTAGGAAGTGAGATTCTTACCCATCTAGCAAAAACTGTGTGTATATCTTTCTTTCCCCCCAAAAAAAATATAAGTTGTAGCAGGTAGGTAAAAAGAAAAATATTTAGGAATGGAATGGAGTACTTTATTGGCCAAGCGATTGGACACACAAGGAATTTGTCACCAGTGCATAAGCTCTCAATGTACATATAAACAATAAATAATATAATTGTAAGTGTTCTATATTAGCATTCTCCAAACCTCGAAATCCGATTGGTCCACACGGGCCGCAACTTGATTGGTCAACTGAGCGGCCGTGATTGGTGCGCTAAGAACCTCCCGCGATTGGCTGAGCCGATCGCGGGAGATTCAAAGCCCTGTCATTGGCCGCTGAGCCGCCGGCCGGCTCTATAAGAAAAGCCGCGCTGAGCGCAGGTCCTGTACCTAACTGTATATTCAATAAAGAGCTGAATGTGCACTTTGAGTCTCGCGTCTCAATGCAACCCGATCTACCTGGGACCGATCTACCCGGGACCGATCTCCCAGACATAACAGTAAGATACAAATAGGAGAAGGTAATAGAAAATATGAGAAGGATAATATTAATACAGCCATACTACATGGGTAAATATCCTTAGACATAAGACAACATTGTGTGATTAGGTGTTCAGCAAAGTGATTCTAAAAGAATTGTAGAAAAAGGCAAAAGTTTAAAACTTTGATTCCTCTTCTGGGTCTTAGTCTGCTGCTCTAACTCTGCTCAGTCTCATGTTCCAGCTCTCCAATTCTTTTTATTAAAAAAAAAAAAAAAAAAAGCATCAGTGGAATCATGTGAATCACGAAGAAGTTCAACAGAACTTAGTCTCAAAGCTGCAACTTCAGACAGTTCTTTGTGACTCGTTTCCATCAATATGCTATTTTCCAATCTGAGGTTATGCTGAGTGTGCTAAACTATATTCAGCACTTCCCCCAACCCCCTCACTGGGATAGCATGATGGCACAGTCAACCACACAGAACTGAGCTTTGGTCCAAAGCTGTTCCTTAGCATGGCATGAGCTTGTTTCATCAAATTGGGAATTAAGGCATGATTATCATGTTTATTTTTAAATTATCAGCTTCTAGCATTCTGGTTTTCAATGCCACAATGCCAAGAGAGATTGCTCGCACTCTAGCCACACAAACGTATGTAATCAGCTGGATCAAATACACACAGAATCGGGGAGCTTTTCTGAACAACGTGCCCCATCAATCACTGCTTGCTTCAAAGAAACCTTTGCTGTGACCTCAATGGAGCACCTGTTCTCTTTCTGACGTGATGAAAAACGGTTGTTATATCAACAACCGTATACTTCTGTGTACTATTTCCATCCCTGATAAATTCTTACAACATAAAACAGCTTGGTCTGTCAAACACTAATTAAAGAAATGGATGGAAAGTTCCCAGCCCAACTGCTAATACAAGCTTTTGTCATGTTCTGTCAACCTAATAAATTTTAGCACTTTCATCTTCCTTTGAAATGATATTTAAAAATGCATCTTCCTTTCTTATAGCTCCAAGAAGAAATATTAAATACACTATGTACAGTACAATCTTGGGCGTGAAAGGCCATACACATTTACCAGCTAGGTTTTGGGACACAGATGTTTTTCTGGCTGCAGCTGGGACTATTTCCCCTTGAAAATTACACTTTAGGCCTTTTGCGTAGATCTTCCCTAGATGCAGATGGATCTTTCTGATGGGCTCTGCAGGCCTCTCATCCCGCAGGGTTTCAAGTATTTGAAGGGGGAAATTATATACGTGCAATTTCATTGTATCATTAATTTGGTTCTCTTTTTGTCCACCTGCTGTTTTAGGAACTGCTTCTACCCAAAGGTGCTTTTCAAAAGGCAACTCAACTTTCTTGGTATTCCCCCCCACCCCTTTAAAACATTTCTCTGCTTATTCAAAACACTCCTTCAGTTCTGGCTGAATGGTGGGGAGTGGGAAAGATTTATATTCCTAAGCAGTCATCTGGTTGTTAGCACTGTGAAAGTTGATCATTAGCTCTCTGAGAGTATTGTGGTCACTTGGTGGATTATCTGGACTCTCAGGGTTACCTGAATCAGAATACAAATGGGTATGGATTGTGGAACCTTCTTGGGATTCCTGAAACGACTGCATTGTAGACAGGAGATGAGTAGTGTTGTATCCCACCCACCCTTCTGTTGAGAAAGGACTGTTCAATTTTAATATAGAGGGCCTCTTTGACCCTTCTTTCAAACCATGGTCCTCTTTGTCCAGAATATGGACTTTGCTGTCTTCAGAAGAATCACTTTTGTCTTTCAAATGCAGATGGACTGTTGAGTCTTGCCCTGATGGATTTGTTCTCCTATGTTGTGCTGTGCATTTGTGAAGTGGTTGTTTTGTTTCTCCAATGTGCAAATCTGCACATGTCCTGCATCGCATTGCATATACCACATTGCTCAGTTTGTGTCTGGGTATTTTATCCTTGGGTTAAAGTCTTCTGCCTTAATGTATTCTTAATTTTATCCCAAAGGTGCTTTTTCAAAAGGCAACTACATTTTGTTTTTCCTGGAAGACCTGTCACTTCTCACCCAAGAAGTTTCTTCAAGAATTGAAGAACTGAAGTTCTTGAAGAAGCTTCTTGGATGAGAAGCGACAGGTCTTCAAGGAAAAACAAAATCCAGTTGCCTTTTGAAAAAGCATCACCTGGATGACTGAGAATCTCCATAGACATTTTTAATTTTATAATTGTCTGGATATTTGTAAATTTTATGATGAATGGCTGGGGGAATAAGAACAGGCAAAAAAAGCAGAGAAATAGGGAATAGGAGCAACAAATAGAGAGCGAATACGTTAGAGTTTTTACTCCAACCAGTTTTGATATTACAGGGGATTTTGCCAAATGTTTTTAAGCATTGCTTTAAAGATCATTGTATGCAACCAAACCAAATCTACAGTCAACACAAACACATGGACAGACACACAATGGATTGCCTGTTATAATTCTTATGAGAACGTTGCTGCAAAACCATGTGGAATGGACATATGTTACAAAAAAATAGTCTCCCCCTCTCTCTTCCCCTCCTCTAATATACACATTCATTCCACAAAAATAGAATAATCAAACAAAGCTTATCTTTAAATCAAGAACATATTTCCCCCCACTATTTTCAGATAACACACACCTGGTAAAAATAAGTCTGTTTTCTGTCTTGCAGATGCCAAAGGTTCCCTTGTGAAAAACCAGTCCGATTATTTTTATTTTTACAACCAGGGATGCTGCCAGAAGATATTAGAGCTGTCGATCTTTGCCTATAAGTCTTCCTTCTGCAATAGAAAATTATAATATAAAAAAAGTTGGCAAGAGTTTCCCCCCCCCCCAAAAAAAAGCTGTTGAATGCAAGCATGTATCTGTTCACAGACTAAAGCTACAAACTGAACCAGATGATTTTTGTTTGTACCGTCTGACACCCTCCCCAAAAGAAAACCGGAGAAACAGGAGATGGGAACGGCCATTTTGCAAGCACCATGGAAGGACCATACAATCAGAGTTAGTTATGGATAAATGGTCAACGTGCACAATTGGTGAAGTTGAAAAATCATTTGATATGCATGAAGAAACACAGACACAAGCATTTTATATTGACTCCATTAGTTTTGGTCTTTCTCACCAAAATGGACATCTTCCAGGTACCTTTCAAGTGAAGAGAATGTCACTTGGTGAGACCCAGGAAGCAGGCTTTTTCTCTGGGTTCATCTGCCCTCTGGAAAAGCTTCCCCCAAGATTCAGGTGTTGAGTCCTATTGGACTTTCAATAGGCTCTTCTCCCAGGCAGGGAGCTGGGCTCTTAATGGAGCCTGTATGAGTGTTTCATCTTTTAATTTTAGTGCCATTTTTAAGGATGCCTCAACTATCGTCAGTGGTCCTGGATTGCTTATACTATCTTTATTACTTTGTTGTTGTTATTGTTAACTGCCCAGAGGTATTTGCTTAAGATGGTCAACCATATATATTTGCTAAAGAAATCAATAAAACAGAAGGGGGGTCCCAAAGATTTTGCTGCTGGAAGCTAAAATCAAGATACATCAAGATCCCTTACATGCCACATTATAGGAGTTAAAGAGCCTAGATTACCAGTGGCAATGAGGCAAAGTCCTCCATCAAACATGGCAGAAGAATGTTTCTTTAGGGGTTCTGGACAGCATAGCTCATATGATGTTTGCAGGAATGATGGCAGAATAACTCACCTGGAAGGCTGCTGGTGTACCTACCTACCCACCTTGGCATCTGCCAGCTGAAGCAATCCATTTCAGTGAGATTAGTTTGTCTATGTGTGTTTTTTGATCTAGTTTTGTTTTACTGGTCTTAATGGCAAGATATTTTATCATTTTGCCATTCCCCACTCAAGGTTTGGAGAAGTACGGAAAAGAAGAATACAGTAAAATATTCTGGTAAATTGGGGTTCAGTTTTAAAATGAAATGGTTTAGAAAGTGCGACTGTGCTGTTCGTCATCCTATTAAAGTAACAGGCTCATGAGAAAAAGGTCACCTTGAAAATGTTATTTTCTTACAGATCAGCTTTTGAGTTGAACGGGTGATGTTGCTCTATACAACTGGGTGAACTACATTGACTGTACATCATTCTTAAACAAGGAGTCTTTAGGTTCTGCTTTTAAAGCAGGGGTGAGGAACTATGGCCTTTTTACAATCTGTGAATTTCAACTCCCAGAATTCCTGAGCCAAACATTCCTGGGGATGAAGAGTGGGAGGATAATTGAAGTAGGGGATGCCTAACTGACAAAGGTGGTTCACTAAAGGTAAAAGAGGGCTGCTCCTTTACCTGTCCTCTCATTAGCACATTAATAACTTCATTATTACAGCAATGCTGTTTCCTGTCCAGCTGAGATATCAGCTATTTTTTTTTGTTATTGTCTTTTAATGACCCCATAATTCCTTGCATCAGGGTGGAGTAGGGGCAGCTGAATGGTGCTGAGTGTTTACTGGCTGGATGCCCTTCCTGTCGTCAATGCAGAGTTCACAGCAGATAGTTGCTCCAGAGAGAAAAATATTGGCCGCTATCTTGGATTGAACTCACAGCCTCCTGATTGTGAGGCAAGAACTCCCCTTCTAGGCCACTGCACCACTCCTGAAACATCTATATTCCTACATATATGCCAAGTTAAAAGGCCCTTAAGTGAAAATAACTTCGAGAGGAACCTTTTCTAGCCTAGGTATAAAGATAAGGGCCTAACATCAGCTGAACGGGGTGTGCCAGATTATTTTGAGGGAATGTAAAGCCCTTAAGTGCGTACGTGTCCTTCTGTTTGGAATGCTGAAATGGGGATACCATTCCAGGCCGCCAAAGGATTCCAAAAATTCCCTGAGCCTGAAGGATGGCTGATGCTTGTACGTGTTCCTGGCTGTGTTTAGTGATGACTCTTCCAATGGTCATTTAGTTATCTTCTGGCCCCAGACTTAAACAAAAACAAACAAAAAAGTTAGACTCTTTTGTTTCAGTCTGAGATCAATAATTATTTCAAAAGATCACAATAATATAAATTGGCTTTTTCATTAGTGGTAAGGGAGTCATACGCTAGGCATGAATCCAAATCACAGTTTAAAAAAAAAATCCATTGAAATCTTTACAGGATTGTCTCAGCATCAGGAAATCACAGAGAGGGTTTTGCTTCCCAGTTTACTGTATTACAATATTACTGTATTACACCAAAGTAATTTCATATTAATTAGGTATTGCAGTCCTTAGTGATAGAGATGCAGAGTGCAGGATATTTGACTTTATCATAGGAAAAACTCTATGGCAGGGGTGTCAAACTCACGGTCCATGGGCCGGATGTGTTACGTGCTGGCTCCGCCCCTGCCTGGTTTAGGGGGGGAAAGTCCCAATATGTCATGTGATGCCGCCCTGATGACGCAAGTTTAACACCCCTGCTCTATGGCTTATGTAGTTTCATTGTAAAACTAGATGTCTTTCCTGAAGGAAAGGGAGGGAAGGGATTGTGTGTGGAAAGTCCTGATATTTTTGTATCTATAGATGGCAGTCTGTATAGTCTAATTGTTTTTTTATAAATTACAAATGTTGATGATTATGAAACTGGACTGAAGCATCCAGGGACCACAAGCAATAGAAAAGAGAACTACCATGGATTTCTTGCTTTTATTACATACCCCATATACTTGCAACTCTGATAAACATGAAATGCAATATTTTTAGCCAGGATTATCACAAGGAGAGCCCATATATAAGATAACCATGTTACAGGTAGTCCTCAACCATAATTACGACCACAATTGAGCCCAAAATTTGCTGTTGTAAGTAAGTAAGACATTTGTTAAGCGAGTTTTGGTCCATTTTATGACTTTTCTTGCCACAGTTGTTAAGTGAATCACTGCAGTTGTTAAATAAGTAATACGGTTGTTAAATGAAACTGGCTTCCCCATTGACTCTGCTTGTCAGAAGGATGCAAATGTTGATCACATGACCCCCCCGGACACTGCAACCATCACAAATATGAGTCAGCTGCCAAGCGTCTGAATTTTGATCATGTGACCATGGGGAGTGTTCTGACCCAAGCCTTGTTCAAATCAAACAAACACAAAGTATGTAT
Organism: Notechis scutatus; assembly: GCF_049901735.1. Taxonomy (NCBI): domain Eukaryota; kingdom Metazoa; phylum Chordata; class Lepidosauria; order Squamata; family Elapidae; genus Notechis; species Notechis scutatus. The sequence continues at coordinate 143,035,933 of NC_142011.1, read as the reverse complement.
AAAAACAAACCTTTTTAATGCGGCGCTGTGACTTCTGTTCATTCACAGCCAAGAGTCATTCAAAATTAATTGTCCCAGATAAGAGCAAGCCCTTTCAAGGTTGCGAAAAGCTGCCAAGAACAAAAGACTAATTGAAGATAAATATCCCAAGCCAGAAGTTTCCAAAAACAAACCAGAGGAAAAGAACTCTGAGCATAAAGAATTTCTTTGCTTCCTGCAAAGAAGCCAACCCCGAAGGCTGGCTTTTATCCCCTTATGGGAGGGGCCATCACCTTCCAGCCTTATTCCCGAGTCACCTATGCTGCTTCAGCTGTTCTTTCCTTCTAGCAGTCCTGCACACAGCCCTGTGCACACTGACCACAGGTTTTCCGGGGTCCTCTTTGTCACTACTGCTAGACTCCATGACCTCCGAAGGCAGCACCTGATACTCCTGACCCCATCTCTGTATCACATGCAGGCCCCTCATCTGAGTCCTCGCTTTCAGAGACCACTGCTGTCCGCACCTGCTGCCAGCGAACCACAACAGGGAGGCTGCAATGGTCATAAGTGTGAAACATGGTCATAAGTCACTTTTTCAGTGATGTTGTGACTTTGAACAGTCATTAAATGAACTGTTGTAAGCCAAGGGCTACGTATACTTCCAAACCTCTGTGCACAAATACTTTTCATCTCCTGATTTTCTTCCAGAATACTAAGGTCACCATATGCATTAAATCATCCTTGTTTTGATCTAGTGAGTCTTTGTTTTTTAAAGGCAGAGTGAACAAATGTTACAGCAAAAGTTCCTGCTTTCTCTCTGACTGCCCTTTTTTATTTTCCCATGGGGAGACATAAGAAGAGCATGGATGCAAAATGTTGCGCTGTGGTGGAATAAAATAATCGCAATAAGAAAAAAATATCAGTAGTTCATAGACAAACCCATGATTGTGTGACATGGGATCTGGGCTGGAAACAATCAGATGCCTTGTCAAGTGTTAAAAATTGAGGTTAAACCTTGGTTTGTGCAGATGCAGTGTTGTTTGGCCATGCCTTCTGGGAATAAGAGCAATGGGTTGTGTTGGCTCATGACTATGAGAGTTACAATCCAAAACTGGTTTAAATTTACAGGATATTTTTCTCCTCTTTATGATTCTGTCAAACGTTTCTTCCTTTTCATAGAAAACAGAAGCATTTTAAAGGCCAAACAGATACGGTCTCTTTAATGGAAACCTTCAGAACAATTGAATAAAAATTTCACTACTCTGAAGAAAAATGACTGAGTTTGAGGTAATGGCCTTATAAATTCAGATGAGCCGTGTAGCCTATGCACCCCACTGCTCAGCATTGGCCCCTTCCTCCAATATTGGGAATGTCCAAGGCAGACTTTTTTCACTCAGAATAATACTTGGCCCTCTGAGAAGCAAGATCTCCTTTTCCATGTCAACACAGGTTCAATTCTTGGCATTGCCAATTGAAAGTTTCAGGTTTCAGAAATTAAGAATCACCCCAGCAATTTACAAAATTGCACTGATCAGATCACTGGCTAGCAGTGAGGAAAAGACAGAAAATTCATATAAGCACACAGAGAAGCTTTTATATGTAAATATTTACAGTATGTTTATGTGTGATAGGGCTGGTATTTTGGCTAACCACTAGTCCCAAAGATGTTTTTCCAAAAGGCAACTTGTCTTTCTTGATGTTTTCCTTGAAAATGTTTCACTTCTCATCCAAGAAGTTTCTTCAGTTCTGGAATGAGAAACAAAACATATTCAAAGTAAAAACCAAGAAAGTCCAGTTGCCTTTTGGAAAAAACACCTTTGGGACAACCATGTCCAGAATAATTGAGAATCTTCATGGATGGTAGTCCTGATGGGATTAAAATATCAATTAAATTTTCACCAACTTAATCGCCATTAACACCATTAACACAACAAAAGAAAAAGAAAAATCCCTATTTAAGGAGTTCTTGGAAATTGAAAGTCTACATACCATTTGGCAAGAGCTACCTTAACAAAAACATTGCTATATCTGTTTTATCATAGTCAGAACTAATTTATACTCATTCTTCTCTATCATATTCACAAAAATAGCAATCTTCTTTTTCTTGGTTGAATAACTCACATTAAAAGATGGTGTATGATAGGATGATATGATTTTGGGGTTTGGATTATCATCAATATTAATTCAGTTGTAGATATTAGAGATAGCTTTTATAAATTTACTGGTCAATGGGACTAGATATTTGTACTTGTTTTGTTTTTAAAGGGACAAGTGTATAAATCATAAACTGTTTTGGGGATACATAGATACCAAAAAATCTTATTAACTACTCATAATTAAAGCATTTAATCATTGATGCGTTCTATGATTGGAAATTGTTATTTTATTTTTATATTAAAGTTCTTGTTAACAGGTTGAAATGTTCACAATGTTTGATTCAGTTGCTGAGAGACAGCTTGTCAAAACCTGTTTCTAGATCTCCTAAAAGTGAAAATCAATTATTTTACCCCTATTCAAATGATTTAAGATTGTTTTTATTTGATTGATGTTCAAATAATGCATGAAGCAGGCTTTACCCTTCACACCCACAAGAGAACTACGGTAAGTCCAGCTCACCTTGAATTCTGTTGACTTTTATCAACTACTAATTTGCTTTGACCACTAGTAGTTCAGATTCTTGTAGAGAGCATTAGCATATAATAAACCTATAATTATTTGAACTGCCTGAATTCCTGATTTCCCACACTTGAGAGAAATATAAGACCATCTATTTATGAGAAATGGAGCACCATGGGGTCATAGGATCACTGTTTGTGACCTTCCGACAACCAAAGTCAATGGGGAACCAGTTGCGAGTTACATAATCATTGCAGCGATTCATTTAACAGCTATAGAAAAAAGGTCATAAAATCAGGCATGACTCACTTATCTTGCTTGGCAATGAAAATTCTGGCCCCCATTGTGGTTGTAAATTGAGGACTACCTCATTGGCGGAATCAATGAACCACGGGTAGGGCTTGGGCTGGACAGCAGTGGCATGCCTACCATCTTGGAAATCTTGCTGATTTTGACCACTGCCCATAGACACTGTTGAATCACACATCCAATTATTCACTTTTTTTAAATCCAGTGGTGGGATTCAATTTTTTTTACTACCGGGTCTGTGGGCATGGCTTGGTGGGCATGCCAGGGGAAGGATACTGTAAAATCTCCAGTCAGAGGTGGTATTTGCCGATTCTCCGAACTACTCAAAATTTCCGCCACCGGTTCTCCAGAACTGGTCGGAGCCTGTTGAATACCACCTCTGGCTGCCCCTAATTCATGGCTTCAACCAAGTGGAACAAAACACACACAGAGAGAAAGAGAGCTCTCAAGCAGGGAAAGAGAGCTCTAAGATATCACCTTATGTGGTGAGGCGTACGAAGGCAAGATGTAAGAATATAAATTGCTATTATGTTCTAAAATCTCCATGGAAGCTATAGCTTGCCTGTGTTCCCTCCCCTTCAAATAAACTGCGCAGGTCCAGTAGGCAAGTACGAAGCCCCGCCTACCTACGGGACTACGTTACGTAGGACCGAACCAAGAGGGGAGGGGTGTTCTGTACAGTCAATTAACATACTCGTAAACCCGCGCCGCGATTGGCTAGCGCGCAGGGCACGGATTGGTCGAGCGAGCCGCACGGATTGGCCCGTTAAGAATCTCCCGCGATTGGTGGAACCAAGCGCGGGAGATTCGAAGCGGTGCCATTGGCCGCGGCCGCCGCGGCTTGGAAATAAAAAGCCGCCGCTTCTCCGTCCAAGCTTAAGCTGTAACCGGAGCACAATAAAGAGCTGAAACCAGTCACTGACTCCGAGCTTCCTTCCTGCGCCGGACACGACATAAACAGCCATCTGGAATCCAGTAGGTTTCTAGATATTGTTATGTGCTCAAGACCAAATCGCTTCCACCTGACTGTTGACTGTCTTCAAACAATCCTTTAGCCTTTCATAACCGCCCAAAGATCAACCCAAGTGCAATTCCATCCATCAAGAAAGTCTTATATGTGCTCTGAATCTGGGAAAGCCCATAATTTTTCATGTCTGAAGTCTGAAGCTTCCTCCTACAAAGTTTGCTTTGGGGTTCAGGCACTGACCTCGTTCCTGTGTAATCCTAACCCTAGCAGAAAATCCTCGAATTATACAGCCCTGAATATCACATGGAACTTGAATCCCTGATTGGTTTCACCAGAAAAAAATTAAGGAATATGTTGAGTGTGCGTGTGTAATTTTTTTTTTATTGAATGCTTTTTTTTTCAAGCAGTAAAAAAACAAATCTTAAAAAATAGCCATAAAATAAGAACAAAGTAAAGAAAACAAATCTTTAAAAAAAATAGTCATAAGTAAGAACTTATTTCAGCGCCGTTGAAACTTCAAATGGTGATTAAACAAATGGTTGTAAATCAAAAACATCCTACTCAGTGACAGAGAAACTTATTCTTCAGGGGCAAGGAAGAACCCGGAAAGAACTGGAAGCAGAGATTAGCAGATGCATGCTGGGAAAAGCAAGGAGCAGAAACAGTTTCTGTATTTAATTATCGCAAATGAAAACTAAATTAATCCTGCTCAACAGCCAGTCTCAGTTTATAAAGAACCGACACTACTTGCAACTTCTAGGTGACAGGAAATGCAAGTAGCACATTATCATCCAACAGCACTGAAAAAGAAGAGGAAATAAATTGCTTGCGGTTTTCTCTTTTATGGCAAAAAAAAAAAAAGGCAAAAAAAAGCAGCAGCTTGCAATTTGTCCAACATGTCAAGGTGGGGAAAGAGTGCTAAAATTAGCAAATGGAAAAGGCAGGATGTTTGGTTTTATTCCCTAATTGTTGAAAATGACATCACTTCTCTGCAGCTATGAGCTGGTTTGATGACTGGCACAAAAGGCGAGAGATAAAAGAGAGGAAGGTTCTTTGCATGCAATTTGTGTGTCTGTTTCTCAACGTTTTCTAATATTAGATACACGAAGCTCTGTGTTTCGGAGGAAAAAGAGTACTTCCTTTTCTCTCTCTTTTTCTTGCGCTTCTTGCTCTTCCAGATGTAGCAGAGGCAAAAGCGAGGTTTTCCTATGCGTGTCTTAATAAATCTTTTACTTCAGATATAATGAATGTCTGTTAGCATAGCTGGGTTAAGCTCATACCCTGCATTCAAAACTATATTGTGGGCTGTGTCTCCGGGTATGTGTTTCTGTGTATCAACCTCTGCGAATTAATTACCCTGTTAAAACCAGTGGTCAAAACAATAAATCTATTTTAAAAAAACTTAATTACTCAGAATTCTTTCAGCACTCTGATGTTCATGTCAAGTTCAAAAGGCATTTTTGCTGTTGCAACTATTATTGCCTCTCCTCTTGCCAATGAACTATGAGGGGAAGGCAGTGGTGAGATTCAAAGCATTTTACTACAGTCCTGTGGGCATGGCTTGGTGGGCATGGCAGGGGAAGAATATACTGTAAAATCTCCATTCCCACCCCACCCCACTAACCTGCTTTCCAGCTCCGTTCTCCTGTGCAGGGCAACCAAGAAGACCCAGCCAATCAGCTGGGATTCGGGAGGCAGAGAATAGATGGGGGCGGGGCCAGTCAGAGGTGGTATTTGCCAGTTCTCCGAACTACTCAAAATTTCTGCTACCGGTTCTCCAGATCTGGTCAGAACCTGCTGAATACCACTTCTGGGGGGAGGGAAGAGGTAGATAGAAATTAGGTTCCAGACATCAAGATGCCAGCTGTGAGAACCAAGGTCACTTCGGCAGGGGTTTATCAGAGCCAAAATACTTTCCCACAACAATAACAGGAGACTCCATGGGACGATGTGACCTGGTCTAATGAGGGGAGGGAAAACCTGAACTAGGTATGTGGGTTTGTGTGGGAAGTAATTAGATCTGGTTTGGCCCTCATGTTTGCGGAAATGATGGACTCAATATAAGTTTTGCGTTAAGAGATTGGATCGTCTCGACCATGCTTGCTTTGATTGGGTTCGTCAGTCAGAACGTTGGCAGTTCAGGCATAGTATGTCCTCTGGCAAAAACTCCTGAATTCAGACCTTCAACACTGGAAGAATCCTGTACCGGTAAGGATACAAAAGAGAAGTGAGAGAACAGTGGATAAAAATAGAGGTTGATAATATCACCTTGCAAGCTGTGGCTGCTCTTTCACCTGCTTTCTCTGTTTCTGATACACAAAGTAAGCATCTGGCTTTCAACACACACACACACACACACGCACAGCCCCATTTGGTCTGCAAATGCATTTTAAGCAAAATGATGAGCACTCCACTCATCACAAAGCTATAAAGCAACAAAATGCTATTTGGATTTTTTTTTTTTAAAAAATGTTTTATTGGTGAAATGTAGTGTGTTGATCGTGCTCCATTGAATATCACTCTAATATCACTATCTAAGCAACGATCAGCGCTAAATCTACCCAAAAATGTCAGCAAATTGTAGGAGATAAGCCAAATAGTTTACACATTTTGGCATCTGTCCAATACGTAAATTACCCAGACTAATCTCTTTCAGCTCCATCCAAAATCGATAAATCTGCTAAATGCCTTTGCCAGATTCAAGCCAGGGATAATTGCTGTATTAAATCATTAGAGAGAGACAGTCTACTGAGAGAAATGCTTTCTCTGAACGGAGAAAAAAAATGTTCTGATAATATTTACACACAGCATTTTGTCATTTCGATATGTTCTGACATTGCAATTAATGCCCATAATCATATGTGCTCTTGGATTTCCCCAAATGTTTTATTGGGCAGCATCATATATGGCTGCAAGCATATATGGTTGATGTGTACTGTATGTTATTACTAAACAGAGGAAGAAATGTAGACATTGATCAGCGATAGGCCAGGGAGGGGACAGTTTTAGACACATGACATGAAATTTAATGCAGGGGTCCCCAACCACCGGGCCCCGGACCGGTACCGGTCCATGGATCATTTTGTACCGGGCCGCCTATTTTGCTTGGGCGCCGCCATCTTGTTTCGACGGTGCTTGAGAAAGTGCTTCGGGGTGAGCTTGTCGGTCGTCGGTTGGAAAGCGGCGTTTGGGTGCTGAAGGAATCTTCGCACCTTAGTTTTGTCGAAGGGTGGGGCCGGCTTCGAACGAAAAGCTGTCCCGATGGCAGTGGAGTCTCGTGTTACTCAGGAGGAGATTAAGAGCCCCAAAAGCCCATCGACCGTGAGAAGGTACAAAGGAGGAGTTGAAGGTGGCAGGGAGAAGCAGGGGACGGCTGGCTGGCCGGTCGCTCGGCTCGCCTTGCCTTGGTCGTGCGTGCTGATGCCGGTACCGGTCCGTGGATCATTTTGTACATTTTGTACTGGGCCGTGGTACAAAAAATGTTGGGGGCCACTGATTTAATGGATTCAGACATTCCAAGCGTCCACTAGGACATCTCCTACCCCAAATCATGGATTATTGTAATGAGATTGAGATATTGCAATTAAGCTTGTTAATCTCCCTCTGCATCTGCACGATCACAACATCATATTTAGCTAAATAAAATAGGGACTTGACGTTCCTATTGGGGTATTCTATTCTCTGACATTCCAAGACAGCGTTCTACGTCATGCATCTTGCAAAACTATTTTGAAGTCTTTTTGGAGTTCAAATAAATTTGCAGGGATGTGTTCCAACACAGGGAACTCTCATCTTCCTTTATTGACTGGAAGGAATTATAAAAATAATCCCACAGATCAAAAGGGCATCATGTTGGGAAAGGCTAATTTAAATAACCATAAAGTTTAAACTTTATGCATGGCTGCAAGCATCTAAATGAGGTTTTAATGCAGGTATAACCACAATGAAAGAGAACACAAATCACAACCAGCATTTAATAAGGTTTGCTTTTCTTAGTCCAAAAATCTAAATCATTCCTTTGTTTTATTCTCTTCAACCTAATGTATAATTGAATCGTATCTTCATTCAGATAAATATACTACACACATTCCTGAAGCACGTGGACTGCAAGTTGCCCAGGGGCAGATAGAGTACTGTATATGCTATTCCCTTTTTATTATTTTTTTCATTGTTTTAACCACTTGTGTATCCCCCTTTAATCATTTACTTAAACGCAAGCCTTGTTTAATTTAATGGGATTTACATTTTAGTAAACTAGTTAAGATGTACTTCTCAGGTGTCTGTTTATGTTTCAATAAATTTCTTTTGTAGTTGATGTGATTTAAGAAAGTCACATTGTAATGTAGATTAATAAAGATGAGTAATTTTTATAAAAGGAAGGAGGAAACATGACTCAATTGGGTCTGTGTAACACCATTCTTGGTTTTGGGAAGCAAGTTTTCATGGCATGATATTTCACAGAAAGGATTGTTTAATGTCAGCTTCACATGTTGTGCAAATACCTAGCAATAAGTAAACAATGAATAGTAAACTACTTGTATTATTGATTGCAGCTGATTAATTCAGACTAGGCTTCATTCATGATGCTCTTTAAACTAAAAACCTAGTTCAGGATAAGATTTAGCAGGCACAAGTGGAGTTTGGGAAGTTCAGCAAGAAACAAAAATTGATATTGTTGTCGTTGTTACATTTTTATCCCACTTTATATACAAAGGGCAGAAAGAAAACTGAAGAACTCTGGCCAGAAATTGTGTTTTTTATGGTGTCTTGACATGACCTAGCAACTGACAATATGGCAATTTTAAGATTTGGATTAGATTAGATTAGATTCCAAAGTTTTTTTGTTCATAACGCCTACATTATCCACTCCATCACAAAGGAACTTGGTAAGCAAGCAAAAATCAATGAGGAAGCCAACAGGGAAAGTCACAAGTTGCAGTCATATGATGTCTCAACAACTATAGTGATTTGCTTATCAACCTTCACAAAAAAAGAATGTAAAACTGGGTGCACTCACATGATGCCTCACTTAATAACTTCACCACTTCACAACAATTTTTACAGTCCCAACTGTGGTCATCAATTGAGGATTAGCTTTACAAGCTGGCTACCTTTTTCTCTGGAGAAGAACTATATCTTTAGCTTAATTCTAATAAATGGTACTACTCTAGAAAAATTGACTAGGTTGTGCTTTTGCAAATTCAGAAAAGTGTGAAGCTGATAAATAACATAAAGGGCAATTTGATGGCTTTGAATTGTCAGGAAAAAAAAAACATACATAGGTTAGAAACCAGCACTGAAGTCAGACGTTTTTATTTATTTATTGCGATTATTTGTGTGCTGCATCTTGTTGTCCATCTAGATAGCTCATGATAAATACAATAAAAGCCTGTGAAATATCTAATATTGTAATAACGTTAAATTTTCAGCAATTAAAAACTGTGCACTTTGTTTATCAGCTTCCTCAGAAGTATTACCCCATCCAAAGCTATACATGGAACATCCGTGGTATCAGCAAGTTCTCAACCAGTAGTAACTCTGAGTTGCTGGGATTCAGATATTGTTACTGCCATTATCCTTCACAGCCTACATAGTACACCAGGTGAGGCCTCCCACACATCTCCTATTCTACCTGAGTTTCATGTAGATGTTAAACAGAATGGGAGAGGGAGCCAGGCTATAGGACAGCCCATGCTGAAGTGCACAAGAGCTCAACTATGCATTCAAGGAGTATATCGGCATAAAACAGTGCTCCAAATTTCCCACTGTTGCAGGTATTCCAGACAGATACCACTGACCATTACTAAAAGATCTTGCAAGTACCAAATGAACATTTCAGCATCCTCCAACAAGAGTGGCCAATATAGTTTTCCTCCTATGCCCAGACCTGAAACGCCACTGGAAAGGATTCAGATAACTAATTTTATCCAGAGGTCTCTGTTACAGTAACTGAAACTCATCCATATTCTCCAACAGCATTTTATTTATTTATTTATTTATTTATTTATTTATTTATTTGTCAGAAGCTTAACAGAAACAAGAATAAACATAAATTTAAATACAAGAACTAGGAACTAATAATTGGGGACAATAGGAACAGGGACGGTAGGCATGATTGTGCACTTATGCACGCCCCTTACAGACCTCTTGGGTGAGGTCAACAGAAGTTAGTTTGAGGGTAAAGGAGTGGGGGTTTGAGCAGGTGACAACAGAATCAGGTAGTGAGTTCCAGACATTGACCACTCTGTTGCTGAAATCCTATTTCCTGCAATCAAGTTTGGAGTGGTTTACATTTAGTTTATATCTGTTGTGTGCTCTTGTGTTGTTGTGGTTAAAGCTGAAATATTCATTAACTGGTAAGACATTGTAACATATGATTTTATGTACTATGCTTAAGTCCAATCTTAGTTGGTGTAGTTCAAGGTTGTCTAAGCCTAGAATCTCAAGTCTGGTGCTGTAGGGTATTCTGTTGTGAACAGAGGAATGTAGTACTCTTCTGGTAAAATACTTCTGGACTCGCCCAATTGTATTTATGTCTGATATACAGTGCAGATTCCAGACAGCAGAGCTGAATTCAAGTATTGGTCTAGCAAAGGTTTTGAATGCCCTAGTTTGCAAAACAGTATTACCAGTATTGCCAAGGAAAAATGTCAATACTTGTCTAGGATGGCTGGGCCCAGAGATGGTGTTTTAAGTAGGGATCACATCACTGCCTTCTTTCATCTTCTCATCTAAAGGTGTATCTGCTGCCTTCTGCATCCCTGCCACTACCTGCTCTATAATAACCAAGAGGAACATGGATCTAATTTACAGATAGCTGAATTCAGCACACAAAAGAACCTCGCCTTGACTTGCTCAGAAGTACCAGATGATCTTTTTTCATGAGATTCTGCAGAGGAACTGGAACCTAAAGTAGGAAAAGGTGTCATAATAAAAATAGAAAAATAAATCAATAAGGCTTCAATAAAGTTTAAAGTTTAGTATAAATTTAGCTTAGTTTTAAACATTAGTGTAAACTTTAAGCTGGTTTAGTTTTGTGGTGAGAAAAAGAGAGCGAGAAAGAGACAGGGAAAGAAAGAGAGAAGGAAGGAAGGAAAGAAGGAAGAAAAAGAGAGAAAGGAAGGAAGGAATAAGAGAGGAAGGAAGGAAGGGGAAAGAAAAATAGAAGAGAGGGAGAAAGAAAGAAGAAAGAAAGAGAAAGAAAGAAAATTAATTATTTCTTATTTATTTCAAGGTTAAGATGGGTGCTTTTGAATATATAATTTGATTTGGGCAATCCCTGCCATCCAGCTCAGAGTAAATATAGGTGATTTTGCCTTCAGAGGGCATTGCAAGCTACTTACAAAGTCAAATGATGTCCCAGAACCCAAAATGAAAAAGTTCACTCTAGATGAAGTTGAAGTTGCTAGTCTGCACGCTCAGACACAGGAAGTGCAGTGAGGTATTTGTGGAAATGCTGGCTTTGCTCTCAGACTTAATTTGGACGAGGAAAAAAAAAAGGGGGGGGAAAGCAATCATCTAATTTCCCTCAAAAGTGATATTTTCCTGGAAACAGATAGAAGGCAACATCATGAGGATGCAGCAGAAAAAAAAGAAGTTGTTATAATACAAGGGGTCTCCAACCTTGGCAACTTTAAGACTTGTGGACTTCAAGTCCCAGAATTCTTCAGCCAGCTTTGCTGGCTGAGGAATTCTGGGAGTTGAGGTCCACAAGTCTTAAAGTTGCTAAGGTTGGAGCCCCCTGTTCGTGCATGGTTACCTGGGTGCTAAATTTTTAAAAAGCACCCATGTGCTCAAGAGTACTGTAATAATGTCTCAGGTCCTACAAGCGATCAATGGGCTAAGAATGATTTTATTCAATGTTATTTTTAAAAAGCTTCCATGGATCTCGGATTCTCAGGCAGTTAGAATCAAGTGCTTATCATGTACATGACTAGCCCTTTCCATGTATAATAGCAGGGCCTTGCTTGTCCCTTTCCCCTCGTTATGTAATCATTGGTCCCCATGTACGAAATGTTCTGATTGCCCTTTGTATTGAAAACTTCCTCTTAACTCTCCCTAGGGTTACTATCCTTACATTGGTGGTTATGAAGATTTTCTCTGATTTGCTGTCCCTGAGTTGAGGCTAAGAAGCTATATTGGAATCTGCTTAGGCACATTGCAATACAGGCATGCCTCCTTCACAGGTTCACAAAAGCAAGAAAAACAAGCATGAAAAGATGTAACTTGACTATTATTAAACTTTCAGAAAGCACAACTTCAGTTATAATCAACTGGCAGGACATTTTGAGGCCAATTCTGCAGAAGCCCAGCAATTGTGGGTTAAGATGGTTTCCAACTATTACCTAAGAGCTTCAGAGTTGCAGATGTCTGTACCTTATGCCATCCTCCCCCAACCTGATGTAGTAAAACTTCATATATTCCAGGAAAGGAATGTATATGTATATATAATATATATATGTGTGTGTGTGTGTGTGTGTGTGTGTGTGCACATATATGTGTGTGTGTGTATGTGTGTGTATATCTGTGTGTGTGTATGTACTGTATATGTATACGTATATATGTATATGTACATACAATCTCATTATCAATGCAGACAGTGGATGGGGGAGATGTGATGAAAGAAATCTAGGAGGAATAATTGTCTGTAATAATAATAATTCAAATTAACCTTAGGACGCTTTAAATTTCATGGTTGCTGGCAAAATTATTATAAAGCAGCCAATATCTTATAGAATTAAGTTGGCTATATATAGTTGCTCCACAAATCATTTATTTGTGTAGTGGAGATCTACTGTAAAAATATTGCTAAGCTGAATTCCAAACATAAAATAATAATTTCCTTTTAAGGTACAAAAAATGAATTTTTTGGCATAGCTAGAGAGTTCCCGAAATCTATGGAAGCTGTTGTTTTAATTTTAAGAGGTTCCCTCCCCTGCCCTCAACCTCTCTTCTAAAACACTAGCCAATGAACTACATTTGGAACAATTAGCATTAAAATTGCTCAATAAAACATATACCACTTTTTTTTAACCCTGAAAATGTGTCTTAACAATGGCATGACAATGCCTACCTAGCAACATGTGGCCTTTTTGCCTGCTGGGTATCTTGAACACAACACTCCACCACTAGGAGTGAGAAAGGCCTAAGCCACCCTTAGCTGCTCACAAATTGAAGTAGTGTTTCCCTCCTTATTCCAACACTACCCAAGGACAATCTCAAAGCCTCAAATCTCTTAGACCTAGTCCTCCATCACCTTGAAGGGAAGTTGGATGATCAGCAGCCAATGGGGATGGGAATAAGAGTAGAAGGGTGAGTTGTCAGCCAGATCTCTAGCATGGGCTTTTCCTTTGATGCATGCTTGCTATCAGCTGCCATAGTAACAGGGAGCGGGGGCATGGCATTTGGGTTTGGGAAGTGAACTGGTAAAGGCCCATGTGAACTAAAAGTAGAGGTGATATTCAGCAGGCTCTGACCAGTTCTGGAGAACCGGTAGCGGAAATTTTGAGTAAGTTGGAGAATCAGCAAACACCACCTCTGACTGGAGATTTTACAATATCCTTCCCCTGCCACACCCACCAAGCCATACTCACAGAACTGGTAGTAAAAAAAAAATGAATCCCACCACTGACTAAAAGGGAGGTTTGCTCTCAAGAATTGTTGTGCTGCTGAGTGGAGTTGTTTACACCCAGTCAAGACCAACCGTCCTAGAACTCCAGATGGGCAATACCTGAAGATGACATTATGCAGGATGTGGATTGGACATTCAGCCTGGGTCCCTGGGGGGGGGGAATTTGGGGAAACTTTCAACCTGTAACTTTCGTGCCTTTTGAATCAGATCTTGCCTTGCTTTTGCCGCTCTCATTTCAAACTCAGTAAAAGTACCTCTTCTCTACTTCAATGGTGTCGGGAGTTTTCTTCCTTGGGTTTTGAATGGAGGCAGGCCTGACATTAGTAAAACAAAATAATTTTCAGACAAGCTCAGGATTGTGAATCAGCAGTGGGAAAAGGCTCATGCTGAATGAAAGAGTAGATGAACTCTGGGTGACCTACTAGAACCAACTTTTCTCTACCCCGTTCTGAATTTCCAATTATCCTAAATAGGTCCTTAATTCCTCTTTCGGTTGTAGTTCACCTCTTTCATAGTTCTTCATTTCCATCCACAGTAGTTACTGCTGTTATTTAACAGAAGAATTCCGGGTAGAATGAATTTTCCCCAAGAAAGGCAATCCTGAGAGAAAAAATGAGTGCAGGTTTTGGCAGAAAACCTTGATTAGTAGTGAGGTTGTGCAACACTTCACTTCATTTTTAAAGAGTCTATTTTGAGAATGGGGACAATGTAATGACTTCACCCTTTGCCTCTTCTGATTGGTACAGTTCAGCTTTTGTTAAAACAGCTTATTCTTTTTTCTTTTCTCGTAACTTTATTTTTTTAACATCAGCTCTTCTCTGTGCACTCATCCCATCACGAATAAAAGCCAAATGAACTCATGTGGCCTCTCAAAATCCAGACAGAATATTTTAAGAAATGGACTGATTCTTTCTTGTGCCTGGGGAAGGTAACTGATACATCATTCAAATGTCCTACGTGTGATGTATTTGATGTAATATTTTGTCTGGCCTAAAGTTGATCCAATTTATCATTCTGGGTATAATTTATTTGAAGAGATGGAATAACGTCTCAAGAGAATGAGTGAAACAAAAATACCTATCTGCCACAGTTTCCTGATATTAAAAATAACTTTCTTACCCTGTGCATTCCTCATCTATTAGGTTTTAAATTTGAAGAAACATACTTAGGTCATTGCGTTTCAAAAGCCATCCACTGACTTAATTGGAAATGCTGATGGTTCTGCGTTTAGGATCGTTTACTTGTTAAGTAAGTATGCACAAAATCCAGCAGATTAAATTCTTGTGTTTAAGGAATAACTTCTTACCTCATCTTATAGCATATATATTCTCTTATAATAATAGAAATGTAGATACAATTTAAATGTTTACATGTCACAGAATGTTTACATGCACAAAATGAGGCCAGAAATATTACAGGTAATCTTCGTGTTATGACCAACGTCATTTGTTTGAGATGGGCATCCATATAAAATGAATGAATGAATGAAGCATCTTTCCAGCCTTTCTTTTGTTCACATGAAGTGATGTGCTTTTCGAGGCTGGAACTGGGTTTTTTCTTCTGGTTAAAACAGCAGGTGAGTTTGCAATTGAGCAGAATTGGTGAGATCTCTTTTTATACTGTTTGTAATATAATATAAAGTTATAGCTGTTTGTAATAGTATCTTTGTTGTCAAATTGGTTCACTTTGTGAGCCTCCCAAATTTATTTGCTTAAGATGGGCAGCCACCCGAATTTCCTAAATAAATAAAATGAAAGCTGACTGAAAAGCAGGGAAAACTTCTGTAATTCTACTTCTATCTCTTTGTTGTACTGATGCAAATATTCCACACAGCTGACATTCGATAAAAGATTTAAAATGTTTACATTTACATTTTTAAAAGACAACCTCCCCCACCCTGGCAATCTCCAGATACATTAGATCATTTTTTATAATAGCTTATGTGTCATTCCTAAATAGCAAGTTGACTTTTAACAACGAGAGAACTAGCTCAATACTGCTAGGAGGCACTAGTTCATTGAATGCTTGTCCAGTCATTCTGCCACCGGAAATTGCTATATTTTTTTTTTCAGTCTTTCACATGCCTTTCCCTTATGTTCTCTTCTATTTAAAGAGCCTGCACCAGAGAGGAGGACATTTTGACCTGTCAAATGTTTGGAAGAGTAGGAGAAAATGACCTGACACAGGCCTTTCCTGTGTTCTTCAGTCCTTACAAGGCAAACAGCAGCTGAATATACAAATTTTCAACATTTCACTTCAGTGGAAGTTCACGAAGTTTAATCTGTTCAGAAATGGCAAGAGGTAAAAAAGGCTTGCTTGACTTCCTGTACTATGTTAACAAACCCATTCACAAACATGTACACAGCAGTAAGTAGTATTGCACGCCATCTTCTCTTTTACATACTTCATTATGATGAAGAAGAAATGGAGAGCGGAGATAGTGGAATGCTCTACATATAAAGAATTTCTTTTTAAGAAAATCTCAATCTACATTTGACTCAGATGCCAATCCTTTTTCCTCGGTGCCCTAGGATTTAAATATATTATTATTTGTGGACTTTGATGAAGAGTAATTTCTTTCCTTTAATTAGTCTCCTCTCCTTCCAACCTTTAGATGTGCTGGAACATGAAATTGTATTTGTTTATCTAATTGATACAGTTGCTCATTTTGCACACAAAGTGACTCTAGGCAGCATACAGCAATTAGCTAAAGTAATAAATGTATAAGAAGAATTATTATTTAAACTTAAAACAGTTGTTGTTAAAAGAAAGAAATCATAAGGCACAAGACAGAATGAGTATTAACTGCAGTCCAGAAGCCATCTTAGAATTTCCCCAGTCCCCCAGGCCTGATGGCATAGCCAGGTCTTGAAGAATTTCCTGAAAATTAACAGGGGTGAAACAAAGTCCTCACAACACCCATTCTTCCTGCTGCAATTCATAGCCACCATGGCTCCTGGGCTCTTCATTAGTGGGGGAGTAGATTAGCAATAAGCCTTCCTATTCTGCAATCTGGGAGAAAGGAAAAACTCCTCACCCAGAAAGAAGACCGGAAAGAATATAAATGTGGATATGGAAAAATATGCAACTACAGTATGAGCATATATAAGTAAAAAGAGGGCCAGTAGAGAAAGAGGGAAACAAGCGTTTGAATTTTTATTGGTTTATCTGGAATCATAGATGTTCTGGAGTTGGACAATCTATCTGAAGATGTGGTCTTATAAGTTATCTACATGTGCATGAAAAGCAAGAAAAGTGAAAAATAATTACAATAATTTTACAGCTTACAGATATTTTAGGGCCATTTCGGAATAAGGTAGCACAGCACAATACATCCATTTTAGTTAACAGCCTACAAGATGTTTGGTTTATAGCATCTCAACCGATCAGCATAAAAATCAATCAATCATTGAAATTTCACATTTAAAACTCTTGTTCTAGATCATGGGTGTCAAACTTGATTGTGTCGTGTGATATTGTGACTTTTTTGCCTTTGGGTGGGTGGGCGTGGCCTGCACGTGACACCCCTGTTCTAGACGAATAAAATCTTTATAATAAAATCTTTTTTAGATAACAAGGAAAGTATATAACAAAAGAGCCAGAACATCTTGAAACAATCATCAACTGCTGTCAGCACCATCACATAACATCATGGTTTACAACCATTTCATTCAGCTTTGAAGTTGCCAATCCCAATTCATATTATTAAGTGAGGACTATCTGAGTCTGGAATCAGAAATATAACCAGAATCATCAAAAAGCCAATAAAGTGCCCAGTGTTTCTGTTATGAAGATAGTTAAAAAAGGGGCTTCCTAAGATAATTTTCTACTTCACAGACTCCATTTGATCCCTCCTTTTTAACTTACTTCCACATAGTTTCTAGAGCAAATAAGATCCAGGTCCTGTCTTTGTAAATCCCAAATCTCTGTTTAAAAAAAAAACTATCTATCTTTTGGCAAAAGGAGCTGTTTTTCTGAGTGTCGTGTAATCAAGCACACATTTGCTCCTAACCTTTCCCCCAAGAGAGGGCAATCCTTGTAACAAAAGTGCAGTAAATCCTCCACCTGCTGCATTTGACACCGACAAAAACCTAAGCTCAAGGAGGGGCCTTGGTCAGGCTGCCCTCAAAAACTGCAGAAGGAATTAGCTCAAAACTAGCAAGAGTAGAATAGAATAACAGAGTTGGAGGGGACCTTGTAGGTCATCTAGTCCAACCCTCCCCCCACCCAAGCAGGAGACCCTTCACCATTTCTGACAGATGGCAGTCCAGTCTCTTCTTGAAAGCTTCCAACGATGAAGCTCCCACAACATCTGAAGCAATGGTGGGATTCAAATATTGTTGCCACCGGTTCGGTGGGCGTGGCTTGGTGGGCGCGCTTTGCATGCATGCACACACTTTGCGTGCACACATGTGCCAAATGCAGACTTTGCGCAGGCGCAGAGGCGTTAGCGAAGGCGCAGAGACGTTCTAACTCGCCTCCTGCAAACCTGCGCGATCCTGGTCGCTTCAGCAGCTGCCGTGCAGCACTCTTCTGTGTCGCGCAAAGCAGCTGCGCTTCAAAGTCAGAGGATAAAAGTGAGTATTGGATCCCGGGCGGGTGGGCCCAAGGTCAGAACCGGTCGAATACCATCATTGATCTGAAGGCAACTTCTGTTCCGTTGGTTAACTGCTCTCACTGACAGAAAATTTCTCCTGATTTCTGGGTTGAAACTGTCCTTGATCAGTTTCCATCCATTATTCCTTGTCTGGCCTTCATAAGAGTCAGACTGTCTGTAATCTTAATAAGTGAACAAAAGTTGTTAGAAAGTTTTGACTTTGACATTGCCTATGTTAAGGTTTGGAATTGGGCTGGAATTTGGCCATTTATTCCACTATGCAATCCTGGACTTTTTTTTTTTTCCTTTCAAGAGAAAGTGTCTCCCCGACCCAATATATATTTCTCTATGCTCTTTTCCATCAATGGCCGATTAGTGGGTAGTTGATCAGTCCTCAGTAAACTGAAGGTGTAGTAGAAGAAATTGGGTTGTACTACATGCTTAGAAGTGACTTCAAAAAGAGGAATGTGGGATTTGGCATGAAAATAAAAGTAAGAGACACCCAGACCAAACAATAGCTTGGTAGAAATCCATGGCTACGACGCTGGAAGAAAGTGCATGGACAGATCTCTCTCCATTCCCAGAAAGCAGCACTAGGCGAATGCGAATCGCATTCTTGAGAGAGGAAAAAAGAGAGGGGAGGGAGAAACCCCTTGGAGCTGGTCCAAAACAGACACATGTTAATTTACGTTCTATAAGAAGACTTCACGTCTCCGTATCACTAAGATCTCGAGTGTTTTTAGTGCAAAGCTTTGTGTATGCGTGTGTGTATATCTCTGTGTGCTGAAAATGGAATTTAAATGTATAAATATTTTCAGTTTGGAATGGAGTTAGGAAATTTTGCACAAGCCACTACATTTTTCCCCTCGGTCTTTGGATAGCAGACACAGAAGAAAGAATGCAGTTGGCTCATGCTCCCCAAATACCACTTCATTTATCTCTCAAGGGAAGCTTCTTCTGCATCCAAACAGATGGGCAGAGCCTTTGCCAAGCAAACAGTTTTCCTCATTTGCTGGGAACACAAAAATCAGACAGTTGTCTGCCTTTCATTCTTTGCCATTCTCAACTGAAGAATCTCCACATTTCCCAGCACGTTCATTTGTATCAGGTTATGATGGAAAGAAGCAGTCAAATTAGGGGGAAAGATTGGGGAAACTGTGTTTTCACTGTCAAAGGCCTCTATCTTAAAACACATGTTTGATTCTTTCCGTAATGTTCGGTTTGCAACAGGGGTGGGATTCAAATTTTTAACAACTGGTTCTGTGGGTGTGGCTTAGGCAGTGGGCGTGGCTTGGTGGTCATGTTACTGGGTGGACATGGCTTGGTGGTCATGTTATTTGCTGGGTGTGGCCAACTCAATATCACTCACATTGAGGCATGCATCTCCTCGCCTGGCCTCTCATGACTGTGGGGATGCTGCAACAGTCATAAGTGTGAAAAACAGTCATAAGTCACTTTTTTCAGTGCCACTGTAACTTTGAATGGTCACTACACACAAGCAAAGTACTAGCAAAGGAAGGGAAAAAAACTTCAGAGAAGTTCCTGAGACAGGAAGTCTAGTCCTGCCAAGAAAGGGTTAACGGAGAAGCAGTTTCTGTAAGCAACACCAGAATGTTTCCTTCCTGCCTACCTTACAGGATTAGACCAGTAATTTCTTCCAACAAACGGTTCTCCAAACCGCTTAGAATGTTAACAACCGGTTCTAGCAAATAGGTGAGAACTGGTAGAATCCCACCCCTGGTTTGCAATGTAGTTTGTTTTATTCTGCTGTGAACAACCCAGTATACTTTACTGTCCAAGAACAAAATGGCCAAAATGGTACAGGCTGTTGAATGTAATTTCAATACAGGAAATACAGGTAGTCCTCATCTTATGACCACAATTGTGCCCAAAATATCTATTGCTCAGTGAAGACAATTGTTAAGTGAGTTTTGTCCCATTTTACAATCTGGCTTCCCTATTGGCTTTGCTTGCCAGGAGGATGCAAAAGATCACATGATCCCAGGATATTGGAAGCGTCATAAATGTGAGCCAGTTGCCAAGCATCCGAATTTTGATCATTTTGATCACTATAAGGATACTGCAATGCTTGGAAGTGTGAAAAACAGCTGCAATTCACTTTTTTCAGTGCCGTTGTAACTTTGAATGGTCACTAAATGAACTGTGGTAAGTCAGAGGACTATCTGTATGTCTTCCATGACATGTGAAGCGGTAGAATAATAAAGTCAGAATATTAGAACAGCACTTAGACTTATATACCGCTTTATAGTGTTTTACAGCCCTCTCAAAGTGGTTTACAGAGTCAGCATATTGCTCCCAACAATTTGGGTTCTCATTTTACCCACTTTGGAAGGATGGAAGGCTGAGTCAACCTTGAGCCTGGTGGGATTCGATCTGCCAAATTGCAGTAGGAGTAGCTTGCAGTACTACAGTCAAACCACTGAACCACCGAGGCTCCCTATTGTTATTGGCTCCCTATTGTTATTGTTGTTATTGTTGTTATTGTTGTTATTGTTGTTATTGTTGTTATTGTTGTTATTGTTGTTATTGTTGTTATTGTTATTATTATTATTATTATTATTATTATTATTATTATTATTATTATTATTATTATTATTATTATTATTATTGAGTGTCTCTGCTATCCTTCCCCTGCTACACTTACTACATAAGGTTACTCTCTTATTCTGCCTCATGACGCGGGACATCATAAGGGCTTAATGGTTATTTAAGATCCTTCTAAAGCATATTTGTGTGGTTACTTTATTGCTTATGCTTTGGGTGGGAGAGTAAGAGGTCAGAGCAAGAAAATTTGGAAAGTTAAAAAACTTTTGAGAATATATACAAGATAACTTACCGCAGAACTATAGAGGGCTTTTATGCTTGCTAAACAGGAATTTAATTGTCCTTACACATTTGATAGAGAATGCTCATTGAATCACATCAAGCAAAGATATTTGGAACAAGGGGAATGGCAAATGATTGGCAGACCTTGGATAATATTAGATTAGAAACGACTATTTTAGATACATATGCAGAAAAACTGGAAGCAGCTAAATAGTGGCCTTGTTGCAAGTGACAGCAGCATTTGATATGGTATCATTTAAATCTTCGGAGCAACTTTTGACCAAATATGGACTTTTGTTTTTATGAATTAGTTTAAAAGATAACACGCTAATCCTTCAGCCAGGTTTATTACAAAAGGAATCATTTTCTCGACTAGTAAGAGAAGTTATCAGTCCTGTTCTTCATCTCCTCATTTACTGGAACCACAAGACGTGGTATGCAAAGAACAGAAAAGGAGTCACTGTGGGTGTGTTGGGAAACATACATACATACATACATACATACATACGTGGGATTCTACCAGTTCTGACCAGTTCTATAGAACCCCTTGTTAACTTTCTAAGCAGTTCAGAGAACCGGTAGTTAGAAGCAATCTCCTTTTGTTTTTTCCCACCCTAGACTTCCTGTCTCTGGAGCTTCTGGGGCTTGACTTTCTTAAAGGGGAAGGGTTGTTTTAAGATTTTTACACTGCTGTTGGGAGGAAATACTTCCCTGGACAATCAGCACTTTGAAGAAATAATTGAATAACGAAGCAAAGCTTTTAGTGACTAGATGAGTGACATTCAGCAAGGCTTCTTGGCTTGCTAGAAAGAGTGACATTCAAATGTGAGTTTACATACCCTTTCTGAGTTTTGGTCTAAAACTGGTTTTTGGTGAAGGTTAATTCTGTGCTTGGTGACGTTTAATCCTGTGTTTAATGATGAGATAATTTCCCCTATTCAGCTTCAACAAGCAACAGCTACTGTTGTGATTTAATTATTTGTATTGTGTTTGAATTTTGTCCTGCCTCATGATTTCTTTTTCTATCTGGGGAGGGGGTCTTCCTTCACTGCTTTAGTACTATCTGGTACTGTTCTTTTGGGGTATACTTCCAAGAGGCAGGATGCAAGCTTGGCATTGATTTTTTTACTGCCTTTCTGGTGGGCATGTGACCTTTCCTTAAATCTGGATGATTTCCTTAGGATATCTTATGAGGTGAGTGAGACCAGCTGGTGTCTTTAAGTGGTGCAAATGGATCTAAAAATTGCTTTTCCTGGGTGTGCTTTTTCTGGAGAGCTTAAATGACCTCTCTGCTAAAGAGTTTCACTTTATGATCAAGAGTTGGCTGCTTGATAGTTATCACTGCATTTTAACTATTTTCATTCCTCAAGGTGCTCTGGCACCCTGCCTGATTTGTAACTCTGGCTTGCAGGTATTTTTAATCTAATGATTGATATTTTTCATCTAATGATTGGTATTTAGGGCAGCTTTTTGCAAGCAAAGAAGCTTTTTGTATTTTTGTACAGGTAATCCTTGACTTACAACAGTTCATTTAGTGACCATTCAAAGTTACAGTGGCACTGAAAAAAATGACTTATGACCATTTTTCACACTTATGACTGTTGCAGCATCCCCACTGTCATGAGAGGCCAGGTGAGGAGAAGCGCCCCTTGACATAAGTGATGTTGAGTTGGCCATGCCTACCCAATCACATGACCACCAAGCCACACCCACCAACTAAGCCACGCGCACAGAATCCGTTGTTAAAAAAATTGAATCCCACCCCTGCATGCATACATGCATACATGCATACATGCATACATGCATACATACATACATACATACATACATACATACATACATACATACATACAGTTTCTTTGGAACCAAGAAAAGAAACAGTAGGAAAGGGAGACGATTCTATGGCTGTGTATCTCTGGCTAGAATAGAATGAAAAGAGAAAAGAAATTATGCTTCTATGATTTCAAAACCAATGAGCCTACCAATGGGAAACCATATTGAGTTGATCCACCAGAAGAATTATAAATGTGGCAGCTGCATAGAAATCCGTCTTGCCAGAAAGTGTTAGGTTTTTAGTGTGTGCATCAAAACCTTCTTTTTATATCAGCATTCTGATCAATTTGTTCCTCTGTGACCAATTTGTACTATTTTATTTGTCTCAATAAGGAACTTTTTTTTGTTTCCTTAGATATCACTTAATGTTTTAGAAAAGTTCCTCAAAGTCAAGATTGTATTTGGACCCATTGAAAAACATACTGTGAAAAATCAATGAAGATAACAGAATTTAGACTACTATTGAGACGAAACTATAGTAGAAAAGAACCATTCCAAAAATGTATTTTCTGGTACCAAAGCAAATGTATTTTTACACTTTATTTTTCAAAAGCCCAAAATATGTCAATGAAATATTTCCTGTTTTCATATTTCCCTGTGTCTTCAATGTTGTCAAGCATACAAATCAAGCACACAAACTGTTTTATATCAAGTCCTATTAAGGCCAAGGGCGAAGATCCAAAGAATTGTTTGTAAATAGCTCATTTAGTAAGTATTTCTGATTTCTACCCAATGTCAGTTACATCTAGCATCTGTGCTACAAAACAGAAGATATACCATGCGTGCATTTCAAATTATGCACCAAGCAATGTTTAATTTTTAAAATATTTACATAGGTTAACGACAGTTGAGCACATGTTTACGGTTGGATTAAATGTGAATTAAACTGTTCCCATCAGTGAAAGTATCTATTAATAGAAGGAGAAGGGGCAATTCAGCTTCCTTTTCAAATGTCTGAGTGCTCCACTGGATTGATCACCCTTAAGCAAAATCAAGAATGGTCCAGCCTTTCAGGCATTAAAGTTCCATTAAACAAACAGGAGTCCAATCACCACAACATGAGATTTCCTCCAGCTTCTCTTATGTAAATTTTAACTACCCAAATGACTATAATAACCTAAGTCGCATTGCAGTGTATAACTTTTTTTTTTTAAAGATGGCATTTTCTAAAGACTTTCCTCTTTGCCCAGAAGCTCCCATAGAACTGCAATTTGTACACAATTTTTGTCTTTAAACCCTCTTGCTATATTCAACAACAACTTTTTAGGATAATGTTGAGAATGCTATTGTTGAGAAAGGGTGGGAAGGGAGGGAGGGGGGGGAGAAAAGAGACTCTTTCACACAGAGAGGGGGGGGAGGTGGAAGGAGAGCTATATTAGTCTACCATAGCAAATAAATTAGAAATGTGGTAGCACTTGTTCTGAGTAAGAAATTTTATTAAATGTCATCGGCCTTCATGAGTTGCAGCTCATTTCAATCAGACGCTTGGAAACACACAATATTTCTCAACTTACCCTATCACAGATAAAACCCTAATGAGGGAAGACCTGAAATAAGAACTATTGGATGGGAAACAAAGTTTCTGGAGCACAGAAAAAGAAATATTAAGGGGGAGGAGGTTTCCTATCAAGGCTGTCATTTTGAAGTCATAAATGAAAAGTGTTTACTGGATTAATAAACTAAGCGAATTGTGGAAAACACTGGGTGATGATTAAATTTCACGTTCGGAGTGTTGAAGCCTTAAATTACATTTTGTTCAAATTTGACTAATCTAAGCAGGGGAATATTCTTCTCACAAACTAATGAAAAACACATTTAAATATCAGCTTTACTAGATTAGAGGTATTGGAATGTCTTAAATAAAATAAGTGAAAAATCTGTGAAATTCAAACTGCTGTCCTAAGCAGACCTATTCATGGTTTGGTCTGTTCTGACTTTATAAAGCATATTTATATTGGTTATCACCAATATATTGGTGATAGCCAATATATAATATTAGTTATCACCATCAGCCCTTCTACCTTAATGCTGTTCATTCTGTTATTTCATAAGCACAACCAGAGATTTATTTTAACTGGCCTGGCCATTAACTTCATTATGTTGAATCATAAAATGGGTGAGCAAACACTTACTCATATAATGTTGGCTTATCCTATTATTGCTTATAGAAATTGCTGAATTTATGCTGTAATGATGAGTAGCAGTTATTATAAGGAATATATTTTTTGTAGCTATGGTAATTAGAACATGCACAAAAGAAAAAACCAAAACCCTAGAGGCAAGTAGTGCTTATTTGCATTTATTCATTCATGTAATTGTGCATATATTTAATGGAGAGCAGGCTGAAATATCAGTTGTGTTCCAAAGTCTGCCTGCTGTGCCCAGGGATATGTGATACAGAATAGAGGTCTGTAGAGACAAATACTCAGAATTTTGTTCGGATAAAGTGGGTGTGTTCTGAACACAAGCATGTGGACTAGAAAGAGGAGAGGATGCAAGGTCAGACTGTAGAACTTACATCTTTATTATGCCCCCACTGATCCCCACCCACCTGTCATCCCTTGGGACACAAAAGAGGGCATCTAGTAAAGGCCAGCTAACAATCTGAGATGCTAGGAATCGTGCCACAATCTTCTATAACAAGTATGCAGCAGTATGAACAGCTTGTCTGGAGGATAACATGTAATTAGCGCATCCATCCTTGCTCTACTTGACCTCTCGGCGGCTTTTGATACCATTGACCATGGGATTCTCCTGGGTCGGCTTTGGGGGATGGGAGTAGGAGGCCTTGTGCTGTCTTGGTTCACTTCCTTCCTCTGCAGCCACTCTCAGTCAGTGTTGATAGGAGGGGAGAGATCCAGCCCTCGCCCACTGCTTTATGGGGTTCCGCAGGGCTCGGTACTCTCTCCGCTCCTGTTCAACATTTATATGAAACCGCTGGGTGAGATCATCCATCACCATGGACTGAGATATCACCAATATCTAATGATAGTCAGCTGTATGTCTCGGCCTGTGGTGAGTTAAGCGTTGCTGTGTCCTCCCTCTCACAGTACCTGGAGGCTGTTAGGGGCTGGATGGGGAGCAACGGGTTGAACCTAAACCCTTGCAAGACCGAGTGGCTCTAGGTTTGGGCTCAGGGAGAATTACCACCTTTAAACTTGGATGGGGTGACACTACCCCAAACAGACCCTGTGCATAATCTAGGGGTTTTCCTGGACTCACGATTCCTGTGGTGGTGGTTGTGGCCAGGAGGGCCTTTGTGCAACTGTGGATTGTGTACCAGTTATGCCCTTTCCTGGACCAATGGTCCCTACTCACACTCACTCATGCCCTGGCCACTTCCAATCTTGATTATTGCAACACGCTCTACATGGGGCTGCCCTTGAAGAGCATCCGGAAGCTCCAGTTGGTGCAAAATGCAGCGGCCCGCATGGTTTTGTGCAGACCCCGGTGTGCACATGTGTCACCTCTCCTTCAGGAGCTGCATTGGTTGCCGATTTGCTTCCGGGTGCAATTCAAGGTGCTGATTGTCACCTTTAAAGCCCTTCATGGCTTGGGTTCAGGTTATCTGATGAAACATCTCTTGCCGGTCACATCTACCCAATCCCTTAGAGCAAGGAGGCAGGGAATGTTGCGGGTCCCACCTGAGGGAGATACAGAGAGGGGCTCCCTCTCTCTGGAATATCATTCCCCCCGAGATCAGAATGGCCCCCACTCTAACACTCTTCCGAAAGGCACTGGAGACCTGCTTTTGCCAGCGGGCCTGGGGAACCCAGAGAGGGATGGTGCCCATCAAATGGCTAGTGTGGCCAGCACGGGGCAGGTGGTGGAAGTTGTTTTTTTCTCCCCAAATTTTGTTCTATTGTACTTTACTAATTTATTTGATTCTTTTTGTTAGTTTTTATTGTTTTTTATTTTGTTTTAAATATGGTTTTACATTGTGTAAGCCACCTTAAGAGGGGCAGGTGGTGGGAGTTGTTGTTTTTTTTCAAATTTTGTTCTATTGTACTTTACTAATTTATTTGATTCTTTTTGTTAGTTTTTATTGTTTTTTATTTTTATTTTTTGTTTTAAATATGGTTTTACATTGCGTAAGCCACCTCAAGTCGCCATGGGCGAATAGGCGGCAATATAAATCAAATAAATAAATAAAAATAATTATTTTGGAGCAGTGTACAAATAACAGAATAAATGTGATTGAAATGCAATAGCAAAATTCCATTAAATTAAAAACATTTCATATAAAACTTTGCATTCCAAAGGCGATGGAAAGGGGGTGGGGAAACATTCATTCTTTACATTTGCCCCCCAAAAAACATAGCAAAAGGCATCTTTAAAAGGAGATTTCAGGCAATATGAACACTGAGAAGTCAGGAAAAGATCATTACACCACCACAAATGCTCATCTGGGCAATGTCTTGGTTGAACCTGTGGTCTGTTGTAACACTGGCTCAAGCTGATTCACAGACTTGGAATCCAGGGTATTTATTTCTGCAGTCACACTGTAAGCCAGCGTCACCAAATCATTATTGAGTATTGCGTGGGGCTCAAACTTTGCCAAACCAGGGTAAGATCAATTTATAAGTTGAAGATCTTATATTTAATACATTCTGGTATCAGGCTATACAAATTGGTCAAAAGAAAGCCCATAGGAATGCTATTAAAATTACCCTATCTATCAAAGGGCTTCCACTAGTAATTACCTTAGGACATTCTTCTTTAAACTTTGCTGCTGTGTGAATACTCGAAAACAGCTATTGACCAAAACCACTAGCAACTGGCATTCTTGGCCAAATACAATTCTTCTGGATTTAGCTGTGGGATTTTGTGTGTGTCTATGACAGGCGTATGTGAGCCCCTCCAAAGGTTGTAATTATATACATAACATTTGCCCAGATGAGATCATTTTACCAATTAAGACATCTTTGGGGAATGTTTCAGCTAAACTTTTAGAATTTAGCCAAGCTTCAAAACAGAGAAGCTATGTTTTTTTCCAAGTATTCTGGGGAGGGAAAAAGAGATCAAGTGTCTAGTTGGAAAGAATAATCAGTAAAGCTATAACATTTGTAAATAATAAACTTATTGCTTCTTTTCTTCTGGAAGAAAAAATCCATTTGTCCTTTCTGGTCAATAAAATATTTACATTGGTTTGTGCCAAAGATTCTTTAAAAAAAATAATGCAAATTACATTCAGGCAGTAAGATATGGGTTGCAAAAAGATTGTGCAACTCCTAGGTGGCAGCAAAGATTAAAAGTGTCCTGTATGCTTGCTGCTGCCCTCTACTGGCTACCTGGATGTTGCTGCTCAGCCCTAGTAATAGTTTTAAAGGCAGCTTCAATTGCCATTTCCAGACTGGCTACATTTCAACCACTCAATAACCCCTAAACTTACACACTTCCTCTCTTCATTCTTCCTCTCGGATGCACAAAGATAAGAGTTTAATTAATAGCCAGACATACTGTGCTTAAACTTGAGCAAGCTAGTTTTGCAGCAAACGCTTTGAAACTTATTTTAGCAAAACCAAAGTTAATGATCCTAGTTATATTAGATTCAGGCAATATCACAATTTTAATCATAAATGGAAGCAAAAACTTTAAACTTCTCATAGCTTCTCCAGAGAGTACAGGAATAGCAGACCCATGAATCAGGATTGGAATAAGAGGTACCAATATACTGTTATCACAGTAAACCATGTTTTGTTTTTTACCATATATAGCTTTGGTAGACTATTGTAGAACTGCCAATGTGTTCAAGAAATTAATTAAATAATGTTTTCTGTGATCCCAAAGAGTCAGATTGTTGAGATTGATGCTATATACTGTACATATCAGATCATATTTCAATTATATAAAATTACAATTTCAACAATATAATAAATCACCTGCTATTGTTATTCCACTATTGCTTTATTTTAATTTTAATCTGTTAACTTTCTTCAACAGGTTAATTCAGAGACATTACAAGCTTTTGAATTAAATGCAAACACAGCAAGTTCAATGATATTTATGGTAGTATTGTGCATATGCATTTATTTTAAAAAAAAAACACCAAAAGAAATTCCATGAGACCAAGAGTGAGTTTGGTCTAGTGCAGGGGTGTCCAACCTTGGCAATTTTAAGACTTGTGGACTTCAACTCCCAGAGCTCCTCAGCCAGCAAAGCTGGCTGAGGAACTCTGGGAGTTGAAGTCCACAAGTCTTAAAGTTGCCAAGGTTGGACACCCCTGGTCTAGTGGTTGAGGCAACAGGCTAGAAACCAGGAGTAATGAGAGTTCTAGTCCCATTTTAGGCATGGAAAAACCAGCTGGGGGACTTTGAGGCGGTCACTTTCTCTCAGCCCAACCAACCACACAGGGATATTGTGGTGGGAAAAATTAGAGGAGGAAGGAATATTGTGTATGTTTACTGCTTTGAACTGAATATGAAAGAAAAAGATGAGATATAAATCTTAAAAGAAAAAAAATTAACAGCTTGATCGCACTGACTCCAAAAGTTGAAGTTAGTGAGGTTGACCTCTGTGGAATCCCAAGATCAGCAGAAGACTCACTTTATGTCTCTGTATTTACTATTGAAGTCTTAACTGATGAGGAAATGCAAGCTTCCCTGCCTCTCTCCTACACCTTAGAGCAGGGGTGTCAAACTCAATTTCATTGAGGACCGTATCAGGGTTGTGTTGGGCCAGGGTGGGAGTGGCCAGCTCAATGTCACTCTTGTCAGGGTTGCCTATGGCGGCCCAAGTGCTCTGCCAGCGAAAACGGGCACCAGAGCTCCATTCTTGGCTGCCACAGCCTCCTGCAACCTTCTGTCAGTAAAAACAGAGCTGGGGAGGGCCACGAGCTCCGTTTTCACTGGCAGGGGGTTGTAGGAGGTCATGGCAGCTCAAAATGGAGTCTGGGGCCTGTTTTCACTGGCAGAAGCACCGAGGGCCAGTCCTTTGCTTTCCAGGGCAGCCCTTGACCAGCTCTAAGTACCCCGCATGCCGGATCTGACCCCTGGGCCTTGAGCTGGACACCTCTACCTTAAGAAACCATTATAGATCTGTGACTAAGTCCTTGAAACTGCATTGATTTCTGTGATATTTTTACAAAGTGAATAATAGGTAATAATTTGTATTGGGAATCACCCATTCATTTGAACCTGAGTATAAGTAGTTCTGATGCTGCTAATTTTTTTTCTTTGCTTTCATTTGTGTGATGATCAGTATGTAGTACTGTGTGTGCTCTGTGGAAAAATAATGTTGATTGCATTCACTGGTTAGCATGTGTGAGTCAAGTCATCACCCCACTATAGGAAGGAAGGAAGGAAGGAAGGAAGGAAGGAAGGAAGGAAGGAAGGAAGGAAGGAAGGAAGGAAGGAAGGAGGTAAGGACAAGGATTTGGTTGCCAACTTTTGGTGTAGACAGGCAGTCTGGGGAAACCATATACAGCCTATATACAGCCTACATCCCTGGTTTAAGTGTCCTTAGTCATTTCTCTTTTACATGAATGAAATGAGTTCTGTAGTCTAATGCAGCTTATTGTCATAATAACATGTATATTTATATGGAAATATATTGATTTTATGAAGCAAAAGTAAAAGAGAATGGCCAAAAAACAACAACAAATGAATTCACATCCCTAAAACTTGAAACATGAAAATTAAAATCAGACTAAAATGATTTCCGTTGTAGAATGTCATTCCACATTCTGTTTGCTGTGCTGGGATAGACCTACAGAAAATGCCTAGAAACTATGAACAGCTCAGGCTCAGAATGAAGTTTTATTACACTTCTACAGATTGATCAAACGGTCCATTTTCTTTAACATAACAAACACTGATAGTTGATTGAATGTTGAATTACCAGGAGAATGGTAGAACTGGTACAGAACAGATATCAACATAGTGCCCACCTCTTATGAAAACAAAAATAATGGAGTCCATTATAAGAAAAATAAAGGAACAAGCATGATTGGTACTGAGGTCTTTTCTTCTCATTACAAAGAAAAATAAATCTGTCCGATACTTTCAGAACTTGCAACCCACTTTGAAAAGTCAAAAGCTAGGATGAATTACTGTCCAAATACACTATGCCTTAAGCCGTGTTATTTACATGTCTAAAAACCTACTCTACCTCTGATGGTATGGGGATTTTAGAAATGTTTTATTGATGTATAAATCAGTACTAAAAGTACTACTGAATATAGCCAGGAATTTTATTGAAAAATTCAAATCCCCTAGGCTTGTCTGGAAAATAAGAAACATGTTCAGAGATGAAGTGTCCTGCAGGGATTAAGGTTCACAAGCGAAGGCCGACCAGTTTTGTCTAGACGGAACGTTAACCTTCTTGTTCAAAATGAGGAAAATAGGACAGACACCAACTAAATTACTTCTGCATAGAGTGTTCTGTCTTTGATTAAATGTATGTGTGGGGAATAGGAGTTAGCTAAGTCACATAAAGTAACCATACCAGTCAGGGGCGAAGAACAGGAAGCAAAGAAATGCTGCACAGTAAATGACCTCTGGATTGTGTACATATTTTTATTGTTTTGATGTCTTACGTCAGCAATCTAGAAATGAATCCATTTAAAACATGATCAAAAGAGATGTTCCTCTCCAGTTTCACCCACCTGCAAATTGCTACCAAGTATTCTCACTGAAAAAGGGACGGGGTGGCTCAGTGACTAAGACACTGGGCTTGTCGATCAGAAAAGTCGGCAGTTCGGTGGTTCGAATCCCTAGCACTGTGTAACGGAGTGAGCTCCCGTTACTTGTCCCAGCTTCTGCCAACTTAGCAGTTTGAAAGCATGTAAAAATGCAAGTAGAAAAATAGGGAACACTTTGGTGGGAAGGTAACAGCGTTCTGTGCGCCTTCGGCATTTAGTCACGCTGGCCACATGACCACGGAGACGTCTTTGGACAGCGCTGGCTCTTTGGCTTTGTAATGGAGATAAGCACCGACCCCTAGAGCCAGAAATGACTAGCGCGTATGTGCAAGGGGAACCTTTACCCTTACTTTATTGTCACTGAATCCCAAATTTGGGCTCACCTCTCTTTCTTTATTTTTCTTCCTTCCTTTCTTCCTATTCTTTCTTTCTCCTCCTTCCTCCTTTCCTCCCTCCCTCCCTTCCTTCTTTCCTTCTTTCTGATCCTTCAGATAATCAGACCACCCAAGGATGAACTTTCTCACTCGGTGGTAAAAATTACATATTGTTAATCCTTTCATTATGTATATCTATTTTACAGCAGAAGAGAAACTGCTTTTCAATCTGAAAGCAGGATTGGATCATGAAATAGCTCCAAGAGAGAGAAAATATGAATCGGTGGCCATAGAACCTAAGTTCAGGAGTGCCACTTCTTAGACATTCATACACACATAGATTCCGTGATTGGGACACACACCTTTTTTGTCCCTTGGTGTGCAAACTAGGATTGTATGACATGTTGATCCATGGTCAGGAGAAACTTTGAAGGAGAGGGTTTTTTTTTTAGGCCAGATAGAAAAAGATTGACAAAGGACCTTATGCATGCATTACTATATAACACAGTGCATAGTTGCTTGAATAAAGAGCATTTCTGTGGGATACAACATTATTCAAAATAACAATGCCTTTTGGGTTTTGTTGTTTGCACTAATGTATCTCTTTGCAGAGATTAGCACCAAACTGGATTTACTGTTCTGGTTCCCGATTTGAAGCCAAGTAAAAATCTTGCTATCAATGCAGCAGGATGAAACTGACAGCAAATAAAATAAGATAACAGGTTTGCACAGGGATCTGATGCTATATAGTAGTGCATAGCCCACACTTCTTATTTTGCCATTATTCTCTGCACCTTTACAAATCAAAAGAGGGCACGATGCCAGGTAAAGGCTGCATCTTGAGTTTGCCTGCCCATTTGCTTGTACACCTGGATTTCAGCCATTGTTCCTTCAAATACCTCATGAAAAAGCATCAGCAGTTCTTTTCTTCTTTGGCACAATTGTTGGGAAGAAACGGTTTGCAAACTGATAATAGCTATTGTGTTTTATTGCCTATTGGTTTATTTCCTGGCATTTAGGCAGAACAAATAGCTTGGTGGAGTCACTAACAGTGATCGCTAAGGGACCGTACCACAAGGAGTGGGCTTGCAAAGTACAGTCATTATGAGATTTTTATCAAGACTCATACAATCCACTTTTGCTTCTAAAAAGTCATATAAACAAAGAAGCTCAACTGGATGAAGCAACGTGAAAACAATGTGCTGAGGGTGTCTGGTGTGTGTGTGTGTGTGTGTGTGTGTGTGTGTGTGTGCATGTGTGTCATTTGCCTATTTTGCAAGAATTTCCCAATGATTGCAATTATTACTTTAAAATATCCTGGAATTCATATGAACCTGGAAACTACATCTTCTCATCCTTCACTTTAATCAGAGAAATCCCACAGCTTAATAGAGCATATAGTACTTCGTATGCAGGACACTTGAGATTCAGTCCATTGCATTTCCAATTAAAAATATAGATACTAATTATAAATGTAAAAAGATAAAAGTTTCCCTTGTCCAGTTGTGTCTGACTCTGGGAGGCTGTGCTCATCTCCATTTCTTAGCTGAGGGAACCAATGTTGTCCATGGTCATGTGGCTGGCATGACTATCTGCTGAGGTGCAGGGAACAATGTTACCTTCCCACCGATGATACCTATTTATCTACTTGCATTTGCATGCTTTTGAACTGCTAGGTGGGAGGAGGTAGGGCAAGCAACAGGAGCTCACCCAATCATGTGGTGCTTGGGTCGGCTATTGTTACACTTTTTATTCCGTGGAGGGGATGACCTGATACATGTGAAACTGTGTGGATTTATGGAGAAGGATAAGACTGATTCTTCTGAGAGGAGGGCCTTGCTCCTCTCTTTCACATTCCCGTCAGTCTATTGGGTCTCACATCTGCCTCTCCACCCCAAGATCCAATACCATTGGCAATTTTCTCCATTGGTTGATTGGGAGAGGGGAGGGGGGAAGAGAAGACTTTTCAGCAGGGGTGGGTTACTATGGCAACTGTATGACCTGTGGACTTCAACTCCCAGAATTCCTGAGCCAGCACTATATGGCTATAAAATGTATGGCTTTTTTTAAAAAAATGAAAGGAGGATATCATCAATGGGAAGACCATGGTTTCTTAAAAACACTAACTTTTGGCTTACCTGCCATTTGTATATTTTTGGCAGTTGAGAAAGAGAGAGAAAAGTGCTTATTGACCCAGAATAAAATAAACGGGTGTGTTCCAAGTTACAGCATAAGCGAAGAAAATTTCAGTGTTTTTAAGTTTTAAAAGAAATGGAAATGGACTCATTTTCTTTGTCTTCTTCTTGATAGCACTTCAAAGAAATATGAGATTTGGCATTCTGAAACATTTTGTTTTATACATGCTTGTGGATTTTCCATTCTCTCTGATATTTCTCAACTGAAATCAGGCCCTAATAAGGCTGAGAATTGGCAGCATTTTGATAGAGAAAACAAATTGAAGTGAAGTTCAAAGGTTTTTTTTTTTCTTTAAAGAGGGTATCTGCATTTTGAGTACAGTATTAAGGTTAATAATTACCCCTGCTTAATAAGGGCACTATATATTTTTTTTGTTGATATACAGTAGTTGAAAGAAGGAGCTTTTTTGGTATTAAAAGAGAAAGATGAGTGAAATCTTTCTTTGGCTTTAAGTTTGTTTACTTTCCAAGTCTTTTGTT
This sequence comes from Notechis scutatus, assembly GCF_049901735.1. Classification (NCBI taxonomy): domain Eukaryota; kingdom Metazoa; phylum Chordata; class Lepidosauria; order Squamata; family Elapidae; genus Notechis; species Notechis scutatus. The sequence goes on along the minus strand of NC_142011.1, from coordinate 143,001,464 downwards.
CCACATTTCTGAGCCATATTAGCTGGCTAATTTCTTGCTTTGTCTGAATCAATTTGTATGTTTGTTTATATATAAATGAATATATATATGGAACTAGATATATATACATGGAACTAGTGACTTCTGGTTAGTGATGGAAAGCGTTGTAATTTGAGAACAGTTTTTCAGGACTAGTTATAGTCCTTATAGTTCTGCAGTGCCAGGACTGAGCTAAAATAATGTTTAGTCAGTTTAGCAACAGAATGTTACTTATCTGCGCTGCAAGTAAAAAGAATGAAAGAAGATTCATTTTTTGAAGAGAGCCTGGAACCACCTGTACTGAATAGTGACAGGGAGTCAAGGCCTCAAAGGTGAACAGCAGCCGAACCACCCATTATAAAGATGGACCGCACAGAATCTTAGCTAGAGGCTCTCTCGAACTCCTGTGAACCCCCAGCAGCCCTGCATACGGTATACAAATCTCAAGTTTGTTCCTGGTAATTTAAGCTGACATCCTGTTTTCTGCAGTAGGCAGCCCAGGCGACTAAAGCTAAATGTTTTTTTAAAACATGTTAAGCACTCATGAATCATAAAAGATCCAAGATTAGCATTTCAAGCTATGTACCATTTTTTGTACAGTCCCCCCGTCCCAATATAGTTGAGCTCTTCTAGTTTGGATTGTTGAAGTCGAGCACTCTTTTCTAAAAACATTACATTGAAATAGCTAGAAACACTGTTATATACAGGCTTAAAACATCTTCCCTAAACATTGATTATATATAAATGATATTATTGTGCGTAGAACCTCTGAAGGGGATTGTGTTCTGGCTTTCAGCTTCATTACGAGTGGCTAAGATTAAGCAACCATTCATGGGTGGGAAGGAAAAGCCCCAGGCTACAGATTAGTATGATTTCTAATTAGGGCCAGGTTAAAGTAGTTCTAAATCCCTAAAGCAGACAAAATATGTTCTCATCCTTCGTGTTGGATAATTATTATGGTCTCTCAGAAAACTAGTTAATGACAGCTTGCTGTTTTATGACCTAAGGCAGAATCGACTTGCAGTTGTTTTACTGTAAGCTCCTTCCATTATTCAAAGAGACCACCAAAATACTGTTATCTCATGGCACAGCAATCTTTCTCATTACCCTCGAAGAGGTGTAAGGAGATGTTCTCCATATAGTGCCCCACAAACTTCACCTAGTCCAAGGGTCTCCAACCTTGGCAACTTTAAGCCTGGAGGATGATGTGATGATATAATTTTATTCTGCATTATTATGGTTTTTCCCTTGAAATACTCAGTTCCCAAAAAATTAAGTAAACACTAAATGGATCCCATTCTCTCAATTTTCTACGACAGAAAACTGTTTAGGTAATATGTGCCTCTTTCTATTTCACATTAAAAATGCAGATTGGCAGAAGACCAAAGGGGCCTTCCTAGAAAAGAGATCAGTGACTCTATACGTCATTCCAATCAACCTATCCTTCTTTGGGCAATTACCTCAACCAGGAGAAAGTGACCTGATGCTCTCCAGAAATTGGAGACTTCAGTTCTAATTAACCAGAAACAGTTTGGCCAATGAGGAGGGAGCATGCAAGTTATGTCCCAGACATCTGGAGGGTCATAGAGTACTATAACAGATCATGGAAAAATGTTTGTAAGCAGTAAATGTGTGATTGTGGGATCATGTGACTTCACTCCCTGAAGGATTTATTTTCAGTTCTTTACTATTTCAGGCCGCTGTATGGTGCAATAATGAAAGAGGGGGGAGGAGGGAGGGAGAGAGAAAGAGAGAGATTGTGGTCATTGAATAACTAGATTGCTTGGCTGTAAATCAGAAAAGGCTGTGATTAATTGTCAAGTACTAGATATAGAAATAGCAATACCACTTAGATTCATATACCACCCCACAGTATTCTCTGGGCAGTTTACAATGTCAGCATATTGCCCCCAAATAAATTGGTCCTCCGTGGAATACAGTTTTTCTGCAGACCATGGGGTTGTGTGTGTGGTGTAGGAAGTTAGCACCCACCCCTCTCCTAGAAAAATGAAATATCCTGGGAAATATTAAAAAGACAGAATATTTCCTCTAAAAAGAGTAGAAACTCAGAAGCAGAAACTCACCTCAGAAGCAGAAACTCACCCCCCACCTTTGTTAATGGGTGGGCCATTAAGGCCTGGGCCAGAATACTTTACATAACAAAGATCTCCAGGTAAAGCTATCTAGCAATTGCCAAAAGCCCTTTTCAGTGCATCATCATCAGGCAAGGCTCAACCAAGCCTGGAACTCAGGACAGCCTACAGAGTTGCCCCTGCATGGCCCCATGGGAGTCTGACAACCAATCAGAATACAAGCTCCAATTCAAATCCCAACGAAGGTTATACAACCCAGGCCCTCTCAGCATATCAGTCCTTCTTCTTGATCTCTTCCTTCACCTTGAAGCATGTGATCATCCTTTTCACTTTGGAGCTTCAAGCCATGTGGTCCTGCTGTCCACCATTAAACCATCTTTCCAAACAGCCTCCATGTTTCCAGTGTCTTTTTCCCCACTTGGAACTGAACCCAGAAGGATTTTTCTTCCAGCAGTGGTTTTGTGCATTGCCTTGGATCCAGTGTGTGTGACTTTGCTTGCTTGCATGGCTTGGCGCCTGGCAGGCCGCAGAGCAGTACTGGGCTATGGACTGATGGTGGTCGGGGGTTGAGGGATCCCTGTTGTATTGCACATCACATACAAGCACTTTCCTGAAATAGGGAAGGTTTCCCCTCCTCTTTTCTAACCTTAAGAAAACCACAGCCATTTTTTTTCTTCGAGATTAGTCAGGAGGATTTGGGACTGTCTTTGAGCTTCAGAAAGGGCAGAGTTTTACAGCATTGCTTCCTTTTGCGGTCAGCCTGTTTGGTGAATATATATTTTTTTACTCAGTTGTAAGTTCCTGTCTCTCTTTCTGCTTTCTCTTTCTCTTTGTATGCAGCATACATAAAAAGGTACCGTATAAAAGCCATTATCAATAAGGAAGATAGTTACCTGCTTTCCATCCTTATCTTTCTTTATTAAAAAAAAAAAATGAATTTGTATTTCAGAAAGCCCCAGAAAAAGGTCAACTGATATTTCTGAGGCTGAAATGCACTTATCACCCCTGCCTTTATTTTTATTTTTTGTTGCCTTCCATAAGAGTGAAGAGCAAGAAAGACTGCTTGGAAGATAAAGACAATAGGATGTTACTGATTTAAAAAAATGAGTTATGGTATAGTATATATACAGCAATTTTTTGAACTTACTGAATATATAACAGAAAGATTGCTGGCAATGTTATATCCTGGCATCATTCTGAGTGTACAAGTGATGGCGCACCTGTTCCAGAGGTGGTATTCAGCAGGTTCTGACCAGTTCTGGAGAACCAGTAGCAGAAATTTTGAGTAGTTCGGAGAATCGGCAAATACCACCTCTGACTGGCCCCGCCCCCATCTATTCTCTGCCTCCCGAGTCCCAGCTGATCGGCTGGGTCTTCTTTGGTTGCCCTGCACAGGAGAACGGAGCTGGAAAGCAGGTTAGTGGGGTGGGGTAGGGGGATGGAAATTTTACAGTATCCTTCCCCTGCCACGCCCACCCAAACCAGTAGTAAAAAAAATATGGAATCCTACTACTGACCTGCTGGAAATGATCTTGGCAAATTTCAGTTTCTCTATCTAGTCATAGCATATGTTGGGGGGGAAATCCAGAACTATTTTTTAAAATCCCTTTTTGTCAGACATATTCACACCCTTATTCGGGCTTCAATAAATCAGGCTGCTTTTTCATATCACTATTTTGCAAATGTTTCAAAGCTGAGGGAGAGTGCTAGAATATGGACCCAGCCTGTTTTTCCCTGGATCCAGTTAAAGAACGGCTCAGGATTCTGATTTAATCTCTCAGAGTGGCAGCCTAGGCTCCCTTCAATAATGAGCTGCGTAGCATATAAATTTAATGAATAAATGAATGAATCATCATCATCATCATTTCCATTTGCACAAAGAATTTTTGAACTACTTTTGTGTGGTGTGGGTTTCAGTAAGTTTGGTGGCTGCTTTTTTAAAGGCCACTGGCATATCTTAGCAAGGCTTTGCTTCGGTATTTGCCTACAAAAATGTAGTCTTTGCTTGAAAAAAAAATGTTTGGCACAAACAAAACATTTTTTAGTCTCCACTTACGGCTAGATCGATTTGCTCAATACCAGAAAAAGTTAGTAAGTTATGTGGAATGCTCTTACCATGTGTTGCACTGATTCCCAACTTCTTTGTTAATTATGTATGCTTTATGGTATTTAATAATAAAGAATTCTTTAAAGGATTTTGGGTTGTTTACAATATTTTCTAACAACAACAAAAAGTGCCGAAAATTCATTTCTACAATATCATGATGGAAAAATGTGCTAAAGTATTTCCATAACTCAAATGTTGTCCTTTGGCATTAGCTCTGAGGCAGTAAACTTAGAAAATTAGGACCAGATGAATATTAAATAGAAACTTACATAACTTTTATATTGTATAGACGCGTGTGTTTTCCTAAATGTGTGTGCTCAGGACAGTGTTAATAAAATTTAACTTTCACACATCATTTCGACAATTATTTGCATGCAATTTGACCTTTATGGAGAAAAAAAAATCAGAAAATAAAATACAAGCTGAATAGTCAAGACCTTGTTGATGATCCAAACTCTGTCAAGGATCTTGGAGTACTCATCTCTAATGATCTAAGTGCTAGAGCCCACTGTAACTACATAGCCAAAAAGGCATTAAGAGTTGTTAACCTAATCCTGCATAGCTTTTTCTCTGGTAATATCACACTACTAACTAGAGCATACAAAACATTTGCTAGACCAATACTTGAATACAGCTCATCAGTCTGGAACCCGCATTACGTATCTGATATTAATACAGTTGAGAAAGTCCAGAAATACTCCACAAGAAGAGTTCTCCACTCCTCTACTCGTTGCAGAATACCTTATACCACCAGACTTGAAATTCTAGACCTAGAAAACCTAGAACTACGCCGCCTTCGGTCCAATCTAAGTATAGTACATAAAATTATATATTGCAATGTCCTACCTGTCAATGAATACTTCAGCTTCAACCATAACAATACAAGAGCACACAATAGATACAAACTCAAGGTTAACCGCACCAAACTTGATTGCAGGAAATAGAGCAACAGAGTGGTCAATGTCTGGAATACTCTACCTGGCTCTGTGGTTTCTTCCCCAAACCCCAAAAACTTTAACCTTAGACTGTCTATATTGACCTCACCCCTTTCCTAAGAGGTTTGTAGGGGGCGTGCATAAGCGCACCAACATGCCTACCGTCCCTGTCCTATTGTTTCTTTTATTTTTCTTATATGTATCCATGTATTCATAACTATGTTTATACTTATACCTATTATCTTGTAAGCGATTGACAAATCAAATAAATAAAAATAAAATAAATAAAAATAAAATAAATAAAAAATAAAATATCCTTAGACAGTATAGGCAAATACGTATTTGTAAAGATATGTATTTGTAAAGAGAGATGGACTTAATTCAATTATATCAAATATGTTTAAATAAAGACAAAGACACTACAGATGGTGCTTGAGTAATGACAAATTGCGACAGTCGTTAAGTGAGGCAGCCATGTGATAACCTCAATTAATAACCCCTGCTTTCTCTATAGCAGTCAATTATACAGAGCATGGGGCTGGGGAAGCCATGGGAGACCTAGCGCAGCCCCAGGCCTCCCCAACTCTGAGTCACCCTGTGCTTTGCTTCCCGCCCCTCGGAGTCCCGGCCTCAGGCCTGCTTTCTCACCCCACCAGGTCTCTGCAAGCTTTGCCATGTTTAGTAGCTGGCAGTAAAACAATTGCTATTTTTTTCCGTTAACAGCAAGAAACCAATGGCTTTGCTCTTTTCATTCAGCTGATCAAGTGATCATCAGGCTTGTGGGGACAGAAATGTTGCTAATGACCCAGCAATTGATACGGCCATCGGGGCTGAAAAGGTGACCCACTACTCACCACCCAGATAAATGCCCTTCCCCTCTCCATCTGAAGGTTCACAAAATCAGTGGCCTTTGGGGTTTTGCACAGTTGTGTCCTGGAAGGATTTTTATATGTCATGTTGAATGTTGCCACATGAAATATGACTCCTTGTTTGGTTGTGATATCCCGAAGAGTAGGGGCGGGATTCTACCAATTCGGACCAGTTCTATAGAACCGGTTGTTATGATTCTGTGCAGTTTGGAGAACCGGCAAATCACAACCACTGGCTGGCCCCTCCCCTCCCCACCCACCCCGTCCAGGAGGCTTCCCTGAGGCCCAGTCAGGGGTGGTATTCAGGGGGTTGGGGGAGGGAGAAGTGGCCTGAGAGCAGAGCTTTAACCTTCCTTAGGATTGAAGCTTCTATTTTTCAGTGCAGACTCAGGCAGCAGATTGCAGAAAGGTAGATCTGGGAGTGAAGCTGTGATTCTGCAAGCAGCTCAATCTGCCTGTCTGCTTTGCCTGAATTTGGGTAAAAGTTGCTCTTTTTAAAATAAAAAATTCAATCTTTATATATATATATATATATGGATCTTTGGTTATTCGGGTTTTCTCCCGCGTAAGATTGGAAGTATCTAGGCAACGTTTCGATGAAGTCTCATTCATCATCTTCAGGCTTCTGTCTTCAGCTCTGTGCTTCTCTACTCTGTATGTAAATATATATTTACATACAAGCCACGGCCAGCCAGTCACATGACCACCAAGCCACACCCACAAATTAGGCCATGCCCACAGAACCGGTTGTTAAGAAATTTGAATCCCACCCCTGCCAAAGAGTGTTTTGAGAAACACTTGTTCACTTGGCATTCAGTCTAATATCTTTTCAATACCAGATTAGGTAAGGTGACCAACCTAACTAACCTCCTTTAGGGAGGACAGTCTTCCTTTTGTAAGTTCTGTCCTCTCTCGAAAAGTGTCCTCCTACATTGTCCTCCTTTTTGATATTTGAAGACTAATCTGTAAATCTCCGTATTTGATCGATGCCGATCCGATCCGTTGTGTGTGATGTGACGTATTTGTATTTGACATGGCGATTCGTCAAGGCTCGGTACAGTGCGGCGAGACGCGATTATGAGGCGCATGCACTCCACACAGGAGAATTGTTTTGAGAGAGTGTACCACGCGCAAGAGTGCACCGTGTGCAAGAGTGTGCCATGTGCAAGTGGCTTTGTTTTTTTTCTTCAATTTATTCGTGTCCTCCTTTTCATTGTAAAAAAGTTGGTCACCTTAGATTAGGGCATTTTAATTCTTTCATTCCTTTTTATGCCATACTGAAATTATTTTATTCAACTCTGATGGTCATTCAGGATTATTATTTTTTTGTTCTTTTAGCAAGTAGGTTTTAGTACTTCTATATGGTTGCTGGTGGCAAAATCCATGCTAACTTTGCAGGTTGGGTTTGGATTTTACTCTGTTGTGCTTTATTATGTTACGTTTGTTTGGACTTTATTTATGCCGCTGTGAGGAATCCTTTCTCCAAAGCAACAAATAAATATAATGAGTAAACGCATTCAATATTCTTATTTTAATATATTCCTGGGTGGGGGAGCTGTTCACATTTTATGCTTAAAAACCAGAACTGTGGGTGTTTTGCAAAATGGAAAAGAAAAGAAAAAGGAAGAAAGTCAAATAAAGCTTCAGTAATGCAATATTGAATCTTTTTCCTGCTTTGTTCACCAAGAATCCTGTGTCACAGTAACACTATTGTTCCGATCTTTTGAAAGTCACATTTCCTAATTACTGGGATGGGACATGGAAGAAATCAGAAAGTCTGTATTTGTGTGTGTGCTTGTGTGTGTAGGAGAAAAGAGAATAATACATATTTGAAAATGACAACGTTATTTCAGTTAAAAAGGCCTGAAGTAAATCCAATGTGTTTGTGGGAGTTATGGATTTTGTTTGGTAAGAAATTTCCAGTTTTCCTAGAGCCAGAAAAAAAAAAAAAAGCTCTTTCTTTCTTTGCTCTTGGCTCAAGTGGGAGTTGCCATTCTCATTTTTTTTTTAATATAAAACTTCTAAAGTGTGTCTATGTATTAGAGTGGCTACTTTTAAGTGGGTGGGGAACAGAGAAGAGAATGGGCATTCAGTGCAGCAGAAGATTGCCTGCTCGGCTTTGTTTCAGAAATGAAAGAAACTTTGAAAGTGTCATTAGAAGCAATTGACTGCCGCGGAGCACCATCTGTGCATTCCATTCTTTCTTCCCTTCTCTCTACATAGTTCAGATTCTTCTCCTGCTTCCAACACACCAGCTTGTGACTGACTGGGCAAAAGAGAGACTAGAACTGCAGCCATGAATCCATTCTTAATTCGAACAGGTTAAATATGCAGCCATTTGCAAGAACACATACAGGGTGTGATAGAGACATCATACTGCTTTTAGGCTAGAGGACACAGGTTCATCAGGACTTCTAAAACACCCAAGACTCAATTCCACATCTATCCATTTACTTTTAGAACAAACGGGTATGGTTTTGTCTGCTTTGGGATTTCTGTACATTTTGCTTAGGGCAGTCTACAGATGGAGTTCCATAGGTTGTTCCGTCTGCATCTGGTATATGGATGATCTGTATACCAGACACAACCTGGATTAGGGATTAGGTATTCCCTGTTTCCATCTATAATATCCCAGTGCATTAAAAAAATAGTTATGAACATATAATTTTGTAGTTGAGCTTTGCTCTGAACTTATACATTCCTCTGGGACAAAGCCCTCCACTAAAGATATACAGAGCAAGACCACAAGAGTAATTACAGGTTTTACAGCACGCAACTGATTTTGCACTATTAATGGAATTTCCTGTTTAATAAAAAGGATTACAGATAGTCTTAGAGGCATTTGTGGAGTTTAACTGGCCACAAGGACATTTCCCTTTGTTTTCAATGCATTGCGTTCTGGGAACATAGCAGTCTATTTTGTTCAAGTGAAAGGGATGGAAGCCACATTAGAAGCTTCAAGATTTTCCAAACAATACACGCAAGTCTAGAATGGACTTGCTACAGGGGTTAAAGAAGGAGAAAACAGGGGAATGAGGCCCACATTTGTTGGGATGGTGATTCAGAGTTTCAAGAGGTAAATTGAGACAGTATTTTGTAGCACTGCAGAAAGTTGCAAATGAACAACCTCTTCCAGCAAAATTTAAGACTTGACAGCAACTTTTTATTTATTTCTTCAGAGTCAAATTGTCTTTTCCAGCCTCTATCTTCTCTAGAGCAACATAATTCTTCCAGAAGTTTTCAGTTGCTATTAGCTCCAGACAGCATGGCCAATGACATGGACCTGACTTAATTTGTTGCAGCCACAACACACATAAGAGATCACTCGTCAGATCTGGTTTTTGTGACATGACATGATCTGAAAGTGGGAGGCACTGTGTGTTCCCCCTTGCAAATAACTATCTGGTTGCTATGGGATTTCGCTGGGTGATACCCCTCTGCAGTGGGAAGGGACATGTCACATGTATAGTACTTTGGGTTTTTTCCTACTAAACGGTAACACAAGATCAAGTAGCCAAGGATCTAACCTTTATATAGAGGTGAATATTATATATGTAGTTATATAGATATATCAAAATCACCTGTCCTTTTTACTCCATTTCCCAGCTTACAAGAGCAAGGCATGCTTGGAATATAATTATATCTTTCCTCTCTCTCTGTTGAAGGGAGGGCATTGAGCAGGGGTGGGATCCGACTGGTGTAACTACCGGTTCGGTGATTTATGTTTTGCGCGCACAAGTGAAACGTCGTCAGCTTACTGCCTCGACAGCTGAGCAGCGCTGCACGCAGGTGCGCAGCATTTGAAAAAGCACTTTTTTCCTGCCTTTTCAACCCCAGCTGTGCCGCGCAAAGCAGCTGGGGTTGAAAAAGCAGGAAATAAAGGTCAGGTAAGAGCCCGGACGAGCAGGTGGGTCGAAACAGCAGCAGACACAGAATCAGTTCTGTGTCTGCTGCTCTTCAGAGCTACCAGTTCTACAGAGCCAGGCAGAACTGGTAGAATCCCACCCCCGGCATTGAGGCAAGCTCTAGTAAAAGGCCCAAGTATATTTAGGATGAGTAAGTGACTTTTGGTAACCTATTGAAAAATGACTCTGTTTTTTCCTAAAGGTCAGTACATCCTTGAAGTTTGATTAAGTTCACCTTGTGGCTCTTCGATCATTTGCTTAACTGACTCCTTTGCTCAGTTTAAGCTAGCGGTCAGCTGGTTGCATCTGAGACATATGTTTGCAATTCAGCTACAATGCAACCTTGCCTCTTGGATTTGTGCCAGATGAGTGCTGTTAATAGCAGCAATTCCATAGTCATCAGGTTAATCCAGATACAAGCAAACAAACATGCTTTGACTTCTATTCTAGAGACCGTTTTCTAATCTTGGTGTCATGTTGGCCATGCATCCAAGAATCACAAAAAGCTCAAATGAACGTTTGATATGTATCAGAATTAGTAAAAAGCTCCTGGTTGTATATTATAGGGCAGTTGTGCTACTCATGTAAGGGCAAATAGCTTCACTGTAGCAGATATACAATTCTCTCCCTGATTCGATTCTTGTGGCATCCTAGGATTGTGTCCTTATTCTGATGGAGATACACAGTTTATCTGAGTAGTTTCCTCAATTGCACAATGATCCAACTGGTGAAAACTAAACTGGGCGTTTTAAATCTCCAAGTGTTGTTAGAAAGAAAAAATCAGCCATTAGAGAAGTTCTGATTTACTCATTAGACTCAGGGCATCAGTAATGAAGCATTTTCTTAATTGGGCAATCAATACTCAAATAGGCTTTTTGATTATTATCTTTTAAGTATGAAGTATTAAGTAATAAGTATGAAGAAGAAAATGCAAACAGCTATTGACTCAAAGGATCCAAGGAGAGTTCAGATAATCTCTCTTCAACAGTACTCTGCACTGATAGCTGAACAGGGGTTTATTTAAACTGTAATAATAACTACTTTATCAAGACTAACTGTATTTGTTTTACCTGGAATTCTAGGTTTGAGATTGTTGTGACCTCTTGTTTTTTTAGTGTTCCCCTTTCCCTATGAACTCTTTTTTATATCTAGAACAGGGGTGTCCAACCTTGACAACTTTTAGATTTGTAAACTTCAACTCCCAGAATTCCCCAGCCTGGAATGCTGGGGTCAATCAATTGGGTCACTCAAATTAAACCAAAAGTGTTCTGGTCATTGTCCTTCACAGCCTTAACTACAAAAACCTTGACGTAGGTGTAACCCACAAATGATTCCTGCAAGTTGTTTTAAAGTCAGGAGTTTGGATTGTAACACTAGAAGCTTATGATATAATTGAGCACCTTAAAATCTAGAGCCTCTATGATTATCATAAAATAAAAAAAATCCCCTTGTATTCAAATGTGTCTGATTTTTGGAGATTGCCTGGACAAGTCCCTGCTGTTTTCTTGACAAGTTTTTCAAAAGTGCTCTGCCATTGCCTTTTTCCCAGGGCTGATAGAAAGTGACTTTATGCCTAAGGCAGGCCTAGAATTCACAGTCTCCCGTTTCTAGCCTGATACTTTAATTATTAAACTAAACTGGCCGTCAAAAGATAAATCGATACCCTTTCTTATGATTAAATAGATGCAACCACCTTAAAAGACAGACAAATCTCCATTTTCAGCAGATAGATAGAACACATTTGTACTATTGATGTGGATGATACATAGTTATATATATTTAAAAATAGATAGTAGTACTTGCCTATATAAGAAATTTGATCAAAGTGCTGTTTTACATATAGGTAAGAAAGAATGTTCCCTTCAACAAGTAAAGGAAAGTAACTTTCTCTTAGCTTTAACTTTAGTTAGGGTTTTTTGTACTTCATGTACTTCATGTTCATAGGAGCCCAAACAATCTGATCAATTCAACAAACCCACATAACCAGGGGTGGGATTCTACCTGTTTGGACCGGTTCAGGCGAACTGGATGTTAAGTTTTCATCTGGTTTGCTGCACCAGTATTTCAACCGACCGGCTGCCCCTTCCACCCTCCCCTCCCCTCCCAGGAGTCGCCACACGGCCCATTTTCGATGCAGGGTCCACACAGAGGCTCTAAGAGGGGGGAAAACCAGCTTTCCAGAAGTCTGGAAACAAGCCTGTTTCCAGATTCCAGAGGGCCTCCAGAGCCTGGGGGAAAGCCATTTTCACCCTCCCAGAGGCTCAGGGGAGACCTCCGGACTTGTTGGGAAGGTGAAAAACAGCCCTCCCAGAAGTACTGGAAGTCTCGAAAGAGGCCTGTTTCTGGCTTCCGGTCGGCCTCCAGAGCCTGGGGGAGGCCATTTTCACCTGAGGCCTCCGGACCCTTGGTAAGGCGAAAAACAGCCCTCCCGGAGTACCGGAAGTCTGGAAATGGGCCTGTTTCTGGCTTCTGGTGGGCCTCCAGATCCCAGGAGAGGCCATTTTCGCACTCCCAGAGGCCCAGGAGAAGCCTTGGGAAGGACCCTTGGGAAGGCGAAAAACGGCCCTCGTGGAAATTCTGTTAGGCCATGCCCACCATGGCCATGTCCACCCAGCAACCGGGCAGTGAACCGGTTGCTGAGATTTTTGAATCCCACCCCTGCACATAACCAAGTTTAATCTGCTGTACAAGCACAGCCAATGACTTCAGCCATGTGTCTTGCCAGCAGATGGAGAAGGAGAAAAAATCCCTTGTTAAATTTGTTTTTTTCCTTGCCAAAGTCATCCAATCTATCCAGTATCTGATTGAATCGGAACTCTATTTTCCTATTGTGCAAATATGTCCTTTCCCTCAACTGCCTACTTCATCCATTAAGAGAGAGAGGCTTGCAAAACCCAAGATTTGATTTGGTGTAAACAAGCCATAGTGATCTTTGTGACTGCTCTGGAAAAAGACAGGGTTGTGTGGGCAAGACAGAATGGCACATGTTCATGCAGGGTGTTGGATGACTGGTATTGCTGAATGGTGTAGGGAAAAAAATAACAACTGATAACCAGAGCTGAACTGATTAGCACTTCTCTCTTTTACTTTAATAAAGTTTCCTTCCTTCCTTCCTTCCTTCCTTCCTTCCTTCCTTCCTTCCTTCCTTCCTTCCTTCCTTCTTTTCCAATATGGGTTGGATCTGTACAGAACTCAAGGCTAGAATGTGATTGGTTAAATTTTACATCAGTTGTTTGATGAAAACCCAGACTCAGTGGAATGTGATGTAAGTTTACTTAGAAGAAAGGCGTCACTGTTTGATAGAGTCAGTTTCCAGGAAGGCCTGCAGAGCAAAAAAAAAAAAAAACATAAATAGAGGACTGGAAAATATTGGATTCCACTGACGAGAGATTAATTGGCATTTCACTTACTTGACCTCCAGTGATTCTAACCATATGTTTAAGCTGCCCTCTGAAACCAGTCATAGCCTACTAAGTTCAAGCACAGCCCACTTTAAAATAGCCAGTTTCGGTATTCAATTTTATTGGGCTTCGTGTCAAGACACTAAATTTTCTAAAAGGGAAGAGTAATATAATATCAGATTGTAAAACCATTAACATCTAGGGGTGTTAGGAAAACGGTCAGCAGTTGCACTGACCGCAAATGTCCTTTAAAGCAGGGGTCTCCAACCTTGGCAACTTTAAGACTTGTGAACTTCAACTCCCAGAAAGTTGCCAATGTTGGAGAGCCCTGCTTTAAAGAGTTTGTTTTACTTTTGCAGTTCCACCATCTTCGGTATCACTTTCGTAATGGATTCAGTTTCAGACATTCTGGGAAATACAATCACATTGTGAGCGGTGTAAAAATAATTGCAGTCAGCTGGAGTCTTCTATACCTGGAAAAAATAAATACAATTTTGAAGAAAGACTCAAGAATAGTAGGATATTTTGTAAAGATTCAGGTTGTATATTCTTAAATATTGTGAGCTTCCAAGTTTAAAATGTTGGTTTTGTTTTTCAGGTAACTTAATTAGTTGCTTCTAAATGCATAACAAGGTCTGCGGCTTACTTTAGAAACAGAAGAAAGAAAAAGAGAACAGAAATCTAATTGTACTACCTAAATAATGCTCTAATTATAAAAATAATCCTGACTTCCAGAGCAAGTTGGTACCGTAGAACTCTGGCAGTGATGGATTCTCTTCTCCACCTACCAGTTTTGCCTAAAGGTTTCCCTGTCCAGCCAGGTCTGATTCTAGGGCATGGTGTTCATCTCAATTTCTTGGCTGAGGGACCACCATTCTCCGAAGACAATTTCCATGGTCATGTGGTCAGCACAAATATATGCCAATAAGTACAGAACGCTATTACCTTCCCACCAAACTGATACCTATTAATCCACTTGCGTTTTCATGATTTCGAACTGCTGGTTGGGCAGGAGCTGTGGCAAGTAATGGAAGGTTACCCTGTTGTGCAGTGCTTCGGCCTTGAACCCAGGCTGTCCAGAGCTGACAAGCTCAGTGTCTTTAATTGCTGAACCACCGTAGACCCCAACCTATCTTTCTCTACCTGGATGTAATCCTAGACACATTTATGTGCAAGTAAAAACCGCTGGTGTTTTAATTTTCTTCTCATTAGATATATGTAGAATTTTACTTTGGTGCTAAAATTAAATTTATTTATTTATTTAAACTGATTTAAATCAGTCCATGTCACCAATGCAACAAGAATTAAAATACAAATTCTCTCTCTCTCTCTCTCTCTCTTCTATCTATCTATCTATCTATCTATCTATCTATCTATCTATCATCTATCTATCTATCTATCTATCTATCTATCTATCTATCTATCTATCTATCTATCTTCCATTTCTACCTATCTACCTACCTATCTATCTACCTACCTACCTACCTATCAATCTATCTTCCATCTATCTATCTTCCATCTACCTACCTACCTACCTATTTATCTTCCATCTCTCTCTCTCTTCTATCTATCTATCTATCTATCTATCTATCTATCTATCTATCCATCCATCCATCCATCCATCCATCCATCCATCCATCCATCCCCAGCCAAATACAGGAAGTCCTCATCTTATGACCATTTGGGCCAGAATTTCCATTTCTAAGGGAGGTAGTTGTAAAATGAGTTGCACCCAATCTTATGACCTTTTTTATCATGGTTGTTAAGCAAATCACTGCAACTGTTAAGTGAATCCTACAGTCATTAAGCAAATATGGCTTGTTGGAAGCTGGCTGGGAAGGTCATAATAGGGTAGGGTTAGGGTTAGGATTAGGGTTAACTCCAGACCTCTGCAAAACTGCCAAAAATATGGTTGCCAAGGCCCATGAGTTTTATGCCTAAGGCAGGATTCCCTGCTGTGGTGATGCAGTGGTTAGCATGCAAACCAGCAGGCTAATTCTGCTGACTGCCAGCAGTTCGATCCCAACTGGCCCAACATTGATTCAGCCTTCCACCTTTCCGAGGTCAGTAAAATGAGGACCCAGATTGTTGGGGGGCAATATGCTGATTCTGTAAACCACTTAGAGAGGGCTGGAAAGCACAGTGAAGCAGTATATAAGTCTAAGGGCTATTGCTATTCCCAGTTACTAGGCTGGAGCCTTAGCTACTACACCTAACTGGCTCTCCTTATAGTAATTTCAAATTATTAGTTGCCAAAGAGAGTAACTTTCACAAAAAGTTTGCAGAACAAAGAAAGTTTTTCAGATTGGAAAATAGTAGAGGCTGTACTAATCAGGAAGCCAAGGAAGAACTAAAATATCCCGATTTAACAAGAACTTAACAAGGAATTCTTTAAATCAGACAAAGATAATTAAGCCCAGTGCCATCCACTGACTAACTATGACAGTATTCACAGAGCCATTCTGTTCATCTATGTTCAGTTAAAGAAAGCAACGTCATTGTCCATTCCAAATTTCTTGTGGATAGCTCCAGGTATTGGCAATAAAAGAAATTTCCATGTCAGATCACTTCCATTTTTCAGTCACTCACAGAAATGAAACCGAGCTGCAATCTTCTTCGCTTCCACTGACCTGGAAATGCTGAACTATTTAAGAAATCATGAGCTCCTACTGGCCGACCAGTAAGACAGTACAAAGATCATCATTTAGCCTGTGCCCTACCCCAAAAATCCTCATTCCCTTGCTCCCCACAGGAAGGAAATAAGTGGCTAGCATCCTATTTATGCATTTTATACAAAAGCATTCATTTGTCTGGTTGTGTGCAAAAACACAATTTTCACTGCACCGTTTGAAAACAACGATATATATATATACGTTGCTACAACTTTAAAAGAACTACAATGACGTGGGAGAATACCCGAACCAAGCCGAACACCATACATGTAAGTACCCGCGAAAACTTAAGAAAACAAATATATATATATATATATATATATATATATATATATATATATATATATATATATATATATATATATATATATATATATATGTGGATCTTTGGTTATTCGGGTTTTCTCCCGCGTAAGATTCAAAGTATCTAGGCAACGTTTCGGCGAGGTCCCACTCGCCATCTTCAGGCTGGTGCTTTCGGCTTAGTGCCAGTGCAACTCATTCCAGTTCATCGAGATCATAAAGAAACAAAACTTACAACCCAGCGACCTACTAGTTAGCTTCGATGTCATATCCCTCTTCACCCAAGTGCCAATAAAAGAAGCCTTGACAGCCATCCAAAACAAATACAACCCCCCCAAGCACATCCTAGATCTGACCAACCACTGTCTATCCAATACATACTTCACCTACAATGGACAAAAATACAAACAAATAGAAGGAGCACCCATGGGATCACCCCTCTCACCTGTCATCGCAAACCTCTACATGGAACACTTTGAAACACAAGCTCTAGAAAAATATGATCACAAACCCAAACTCTGGCTCAGATACGTAGATGACACCTTCATAATCTGGCCACACGGGAAAGAAAAACTGAACAACTTCCTCACACACCTCAACAGCCTACACCCCAAAATACAATTCACCATGGAAACAGAAGCTAACAATCAACTTCCTTCCTAGATGTCTTGGTATACAAAAACCCAATGGCTCCCTAGGACACACCATCTACCAAAAGAAAACACATACAAACCGCTATCTACACGCACTCTCACACCACCACCCAGCACAGATCAATTCCGTAGCTGAGACACTCATCTCCAGAACAAAATGCTTAGCTGATGAACAACACCTAAAAACCGAACTAAACACTCTCACCAACGTACTAACAGCCAATGGATTTCAAAGAAAGAAGATCACCCACCTAATCCAAAAAGAAACCCCAACCAAAATCCAAGACAGAGAACAAGAGAACGGCAAAGCCCTCCTCCCATATATAAAAGGCACTACAGACAAAATCAGCAAGATCCTCCAAAAACACAACATTAAAACAGCATTCTGCACAAACAGAAAAATATCCACCATCCTAAGAAACCCTAAAGACAAAATCGAGTTAGAAAACCAAGGAGTATATGAAATCCCCTGCACTGCCTGCCTCACCACATACATTGGACAAACTAACAGAAGAATAAGTGCACGCGTTGAAGAACATAAGAACTCAATCAAAAAGAAGAACCAACCTCTTCCCTGGTCCAACACCTCAAAGCCACAGGACATGAGATTGACCTTAAAAATACCAGAACTATCGCCAAAACTGAACACCACAGCAGCAGAATAATCAGAGAAGCCATAGAGATAGAAAAACGCCCACACAGCATGAATAAAAGAGATGACACCTCCCGCTTACCAGCCATTTGGAAACCCGCCTCATGAACAGACGAGTACCCAACATGATAAATGACACCAGACCCACACCCATGAGGGCCACACAAGATGCCACCACCACACTTCCACGTAAAAATCAGACTCACACCCACACAGAAGATGAGACACGACCACAGACCAGAAGCCGCACTGCAGCTGCATCACTACCCACTTCAAACTCCTCTGAACCATACATGAAGCGAACTGACCCCACCATGAAGATGTGGCACCACCACGAACTCAAGCCAAACGAACACAGACCCAGACCCCAAACTCAAAGCCATATTAAAAACCCAAAATGCTACATCACAGCCACCCGCTCAGGACATCACATCAGAAAACTCAAGAAATTACACCTCAAGAACTCAAGAAGTCACAACACAGCAAATGACCCAGGATATCACAGCACAAGACCAAGGATACCACAGCAATAAATCTCACAAGGTCATCACACAACCCATTACCCAAGCTGTTACTACACAGGAGGCTAATCGAAAAGAGATCAAAACACAAACGACCCAGGAGATTACAACGCAAGACCCAGGATACCACAACAAAAGAACTCACAAGCCCATCACACAACCCATTACCCAAGCCGTTAAAACACAAGAGGCTAACGACCCAGGAGATGACAGCACAAGATCCAGGATATCTCTACAACAAAAGGCCATTACACAGCCCATTATACCAACATCAACTCCATCAACCAATCAAGAGGCTGCAGCACAGCCAACCAGCCCAGCACACCATCCCCCACCACTTGTATATAGAGAGATGGCAGCTCCGGTCACACACTGCTTGCACTGGCACTAAGCCGAAAGCACCAGCCTGAAGATGGCGAGTGGGACCTCGCCAAACGTTGCCTCAGATACTTTGAATCTTACGCGGGAGAAAACCCGAATAACCAAAGATCCACATACAAATACCCAGAACCTCAGAAAACAAATATTGCACCTCTACGGGAGGAAACCCACCATCTGACCAGGACTTATGAAAAACTTGAAGTCCAAAGAGCTTCCATTTTATGTGACCTCGCATTCCTATGCAACTGCCGAGATCAAAATTTAATTCCCACAAGCTTCCAATTGAAATTCCACACCAACACAGCAGCCACCAAACGCATCCTAAAAAGAACAGAATTGGCCCTAATTAGAAATGAACTTCACACAAAAAGATTTCTCCTAGACCAAATCAACAAAGATCTTCTTACACTTCACCTCAGACTCAGCAACAAGATTCACCCCTTACTTTGGGACAAACCAAACAACTCGCTGTCTGGAGAGCCGAAACACAGACCACCCTCAAGACAGACACACACACCAACAAACTCAGAAAACTACAACAATGCCAGAAACCAACTCCCCCCCTCACAGCCACACATGAAACAAACAGTGCACAACATCTCAGACAAGATCCTCACCGAAGCCGAAACCAAGGTCCTTTCAAAAGGATTCAACTTTGCTGTTGCTCCCAAACACATCCCCACAGAAACCATCATATGCGGAGTTGAAACCAGCCTGACCAAAACCAACCCTGATGAGGCTAATAGAATCAGACTCGAAATCACCAACATCCTCTGCACTAGCAAACCACCCAAAAGCAACTTATCCAAAGAAGAACAAACTGCACTACGTAACCTGAAAGAAGACACCAGCATAATAATCCTACCAGCAGACAAGGGCAACGCGACAGTGGTTATGAACACATCTGACTACCAAACCAAGTTAACCAACCTACTCCTAGACCCCACATACAAACCCCTAAAGACAGACCCCACCACCTACCTAGAAAAACCACCAGATCCAAAATAAAAGCCTCCCCATCAGTGAAGAAATCCAGCAAAGAATCATACCCAGAGAGAAATCATCCAGATGCCCTAAGCTTTATGGTCTCCCCAAGATACACAAAGAAGGAACTCCACTTAGACCAATAGTCAGCTCCATAGGCTCACCTCTACAAAACCTAGCCAAATTTCTCGCCAAACAACTACAGCCCTATGCAGAATCCATCAACTCACATGTAAGAAACTCATTCCAGTTCATCGAGATCATAAAGAAACAAAACTTACAACCCAGCGACCTACTAGTTAGCTTCGATGTCATATCCCTCTTCACCCAAGTGCCAATAAAAGAAGCCTTGACAGCCATCCAAAACAAATACAACCCCCCAAGCACATCCTAGATCTGACCAACCACTGTCTATCCAATACATACTTCACCTACAATGGACAAAAATACAAACAAATAGAAGGAGCACCCATGGGATCACCCTCTCACCTGTCATCGCAAACCTCTACATGGAACACTTTGAAACACAAGCTCTAGAAAAATATGATCACAAACCCAAACTCTGGCTCAGATACGTAGATGACACCTTCATAATCTGGCCACACGGGAAAGAAAAACTGAACAACTTCCTCACACACCTCAACAGCCTACACCCCAAAATACAATTCACCATGGAAACAGAAGCTAACAATCAACTTCCTTCCTAGATGTCTTGGTATACAAAAACCCAATGGCTCCCTAGGACACACCATCTACCAAAAGAAAACACATACAAACCGCTATCTACACGCACTCTCACACCACCACCCAGCACAGATCAATTCCGTAGCTGAGACACTCATCTCCAGAACAAAATGCTTAGCTGATGAACAACACCTAAAAACCGAACTAAACACTCTCACCAACGTACTAACAGCCAATGGATTTCAAAGAAAGAAGATCACCCACCTAATCCAAAAAGAAACCCCAACCAAAATCCAAGACAGAGAACAAGAGAACGGCAAAGCCCTCCTCCCATATATAAAAGGCACTACAGACAAAATCAGCAAGATCCTCCAAAAACACAACATTAAAACAGCATTCTGCACAAACAGAAAAATATCCACCATCCTAAGAAACCCTAAAGACAAAATCGAGTTAGAAAACCAAGGAGTATATGAAATCCCCTGCACTGCCTGCCTCACCACATACATTGGACAAACTAACAGAAGAATAAGTGCACGCGTTGAAGAACATAAGAACTCAATCAAAAAGAAGAACCAACCTCTTCCCTGGTCCAACACCTCAAAGCCACAGGACATGAGATTGACCTTAAAAATACCAGAACTATCGCCAAAACTGAACACCACAGCAGCAGAATAATCAGAGAAGCCATAGAGATAGAAAAACGCCCACACAGCATGAATAAAAGAGATGACACCTCCCGCTTACCAGCCATTTGGAAACCCGCCCTCATGAACAGACGAGTACCCAACATGATAAATGACACCAGACCCACACCCATGAGGGCCACACAAGATGCCACCACCACACTTCCACGTAAAAATCAGACTCACACCCACACAGAAGATGAGACACGACCACAGACCAGAAGCCGCACTGCAGCTGCATCACTACCCACTTCAAACTCCTCTGAACCATACATGAAGCGAACTGACCCCCACCATGAAGATGTGGCACGACCACGAACTCAAGCCAAACGAACACAGACCCAGACCCCAAACTCAAAGCCATATTAAAAACCCAAAATGCTACATCACAGCCACCCGCTCAGGACATCACATCAGAAAACTCAAGAAATTACACCTCAAGAACTCAAGAAGTCACAACACAGCAAATGACCCAGGATATCACAGCACAAGACCAAGGATACCACAGCAATAAATCTCACAAGGTCATCACACAACCCATTACCCAAGCTGTTACTACACAGGAGGCTAATCGAAAAGAGATCAAAACACAAACGACCCAGGAGATTACAACGCAAGACCCAGGATACCACAACAAAAGAACTCACAAGCCCATCACACAACCCATTACCCAAGCCGTTAAAACACAAGAGGCTAACGACCCAGGAGATGACAGCACAAGATCCAGGATATCTCTACAACAAAAGGCCATTACACAGCCCATTATACCAACATCAACTCCATCAACCAATCAAGAGGCTGCAGCACAGCCAACCAGCCCAGCACACCATCCCCCACCACTTGTATATATAGAGAGATGGCAGCTCGGTCACACACTGCTTGCACTGGCACTAAGCCGAAAGCACCAGCCTGAAGATGGCGAGTGGGACCTCGCCGAAACGTTGCCTAGATACTTTGAATCTTACGCGGGAGAAAACCCGAATAACCAAAGATCCACATACAAATACCCATGAGAACCTCAGAAAACAAATATTGCACCTCTACGGGAGGAAACCCACCATCTGACCAGGACTTATGAAAAACTTGAAGTCCAAAGAGCTTCCATTTTATGTGACCTCGCATTCCTATGCAACTGCCGAGATCAAAATTTAATTCCCACAAGCTTCCAATTGAAATTCCACACCAACACAGCAGCCACCAAACGCATCCTAAAAAGAACAGAATTGGCCCTAATTAGAAATGAACTTCACACAAAAAGATTTCTCCTAGACCAAATCAACAAAGATCTTCTTACACTTCACCTCAGACTCAGCAACAAGATTCACCCCTTACTTTGGGACAAACCAAACAACTCGCTGTCTGGAGAGCCGAAACACAGACCACCCTCAAGACAGACACACACACCAACAAACTCAGAAAACTACAACAATGCCAGAAACCAACTCCTCCCCTCACAGCCACACATGAAACAAACAGTGCACAACATCTCAGACAAGATCCTCACCGAAGCCGAAACCAAGGTCCTTTCAAAAGGATTCAACTTTGCTGTTGCTCCCAAACACATCCCCACAGAAACCATCATATGCGGAGTTGAAACCAGCCTGACCAAAACCAACCCTGATGAGGCTAATAGAATCAGACTCGAAATCACCAACATCCTCTGCACTAGCAAACCACCCAAAAGCAACTTATCCAAAGAAGAACAAACTGCACTACGTAACCTGAAAGAAGACACCAGCATAATAATCCTACCAGCAGACAAGGGCAACGCGACAGTGGTTATGAACACATCTGACTACCAAACCAAGTTAACCAACCTACTCCTAGACCCCACATACAAACCCCTAAAGACAGACCCCACCACCTACCTAGAAAAACCACCAGATCCAAAATAAAAGCCTCCCCATCAGTGAAGAAATCCAGCAAAGAATCATACCCAGAGAGAAATCATCCAGATGCCCTAAGCTTTATGGTCTCCCCAAGATACACAAAGAAGGAACTCCACTTAGACCAATAGTCAGCTCCATAGGCTCACCTCTACAAAACCTAGCCAAATTTCTCGCCAAACAACTACAGCCCTATGCAGAATCCATCAACTCACATGTAAGAAACTCATTCCAGTTCATCGAGATCATAAAGAAACAAAACTTACAACCCAGCGACCTACTAGTTAGCTTCGATGTCATATCCCTCTTCACCCAAGTGCCAATAAAAGAAGCCTTGACAGCCATCCAAAACAAATACAACCCCCAAGCACATCCTAGATCTGACCAACCACTGTCTATCCAATACATACTTCACCTACAATGGACAAAAATACAAACAAATAGAAGGAGCACCCATGGGATCACCCCTCTCACCTGTCATCGCAAACCTCTACATGGAACACTTTGAAACACAAGCTCTAGAAAAATATGATCACAAACCCAAACTCTGGCTCAGATACGTAGATGACACCTTCATAATCTGGCCACACGGGAAAGAAAAACTGAACAACTTCCTCACACACCTCAACAGCCTACACCCCAAAATACAATTCACCATGGAAACAGAAGCTAACAATCAACTTCCCTTCCTAGATGTCTTGGTATACAAAAACCCAATGGCTCCCTAGGACACACCATCTACCAAAAGAAAACACATACAAACCGCTATCTACACGCACTCTCACACCACCACCCAGCACAGATCAATTCCGTAGCTGAGACACTCATCTCCAGAACAAAATGCTTAGCTGATGAACAACACCTAAAAACCGAACTAAACACTCTCACCAACGTACTAACAGCCAATGGATTTCAAAGAAAGAAGATCACCCACCTAATCCAAAAAGAAACCCCAACCAAAATCCAAGACAGAGAACAAGAGAACGGCAAAGCCCTCCTCCCATATATAAAAGGCACTACAGACAAAATCAGCAAGATCCTCCAAAAACACAACATTAAAACAGCATTCTGCACAAACAGAAAAATATCCACCATCCTAAGAAACCCTAAAGACAAAATCGAGTTAGAAAACCAAGGAGTATATGAAATCCCCTGCACTGCCTGCCTCACCACATACATTGGACAAACTAACAGAAGAATAAGTGCACGCGTTGAAGAACATAAGAACTCAATCAAAAAAGAAGAACCAACCTCTTCCCTGGTCCAACACCTCAAAGCCACAGGACATGAGATTGACCTTAAAAATACCAGAACTATCGCCAAAACTGAACACCACAGCAGCAGAATAATCAGAGAAGCCATAGAGATAGAAAAAACGCCCACACAGCATGAATAAAAGAGATGACACCTCCCGCTTACCAGCCATTTGGAAACCCGCCCTCATGAACAGACGAGTACCCAACATGATAAATGACACCAGACCCACACCCATGAGGGCCACACAAGATGCCACCACCACACTTCCACGTAAAAATCAGACTCACACCCACACAGAAGATGAGACACGACCACAGACCAGAAGCCGCACTGCAGCTGCATCACTACCCACTTCAAACTCCTCTGAACCATACATGAAGCGAACTGACCCCACCATGAAGATGTGGCACGACCACGAACTCAAGCCAAACGAACACAGACCCAGACCCCAAACTCAAAGCCATATTAAAAACCCAAAATGCTACATCACAGCCACCCGCTCAGGACATCACATCAGAAAACTCAAGAAATTACACCTCAAGAACTCAAGAAGTCACAACACAGCAAATGACCCAGGATATCACAGCACAAGACCAAGGATACCACAGCAATAAATCTCACAAGGTCATCACACAACCCATTACCCAAGCTGTTACTACACAGGAGGCTAATCGAAAAGAGATCAAAACACAAACGACCCAGGAGATTACAACGCAAGACCCAGGATACCACAACAAAAGAACTCACAAGCCCATCACACAACCCATTACCCAAGCCGTTAAAACACAAGAGGCTAACGACCCAGGAGATGACAGCACAAGATCCAGGATATCTCTACAATAAAAGGCCATTACACAGCCCATTATACCAACATCAACTCCATCAACCAATCAAGAGGCTGCAGCACAGCCAACCAGCCCAGCACACCATCCCCCACCACTTGTATATATAGAGAGATGGCAGCCCGGTCACACACTGCTTGCACTGGCACTAAGCCGAAAGCACCAGCCTGAAGATGGCGAGTGGGACCTCGCCAAACGTTGCCTAGATACTTTGAATCTTACGCGGGAGAAAACCCGAATAACCAAAGATCCACATACAAATACCCGGAGAACCTCAGAAAACAAATATATATATATATATATATATATATATAAAATTACATATATGGAGTGTGACATTTAAGGCAGTGTTTTCAGTCTGCTCCTGATTTGTTTACATTTTTTTAAAGCATATCTTGGGGGACCCTCTTATGAATCTAGAAATAGTCTGACGATGCCTAATAAAAAGAACAAAAATCCAGATTCCCTGTTCAGAGTTGCTGGAAATCCAGCTGCATCTACTCTGAAATGGAAACTTCGTACAGTAATCTGGTAAGAGAATGCAGCTTTTTGCTCATTTTTAGATCTTTGGATGCAATCCGAGTCCATCTGTGTCTCAGGAATATTGGCGCAGGTCCAAGTTGGTCAGAATAAAGGAAACAAACCCCAAGTCCTACTAGCAGAATGCTTTGAGTCTCAGACAAGATATTTTTTTTTCTTTTTAGTTCAAATCATTTTGTCTGGCTGGAGTTTCTCCCAGTCAAGATAGTGAACGTCTGGCCAGGAATCATCTAAACCTCATTAGAAGGAATGGCAATAGTATTTCAGCATTTCATTTCTCTCTGTGAACTCTGTGGGCTCCCTAGTGAACTCAGATTATTTTTTCACTATGGTCTTTATGTTGCAAATGCAACCAACAGGCAGCTTGGGTCATTTTAAACAATTATGTTTTTGGCACTTGATTAAGGCATAAAAATCCAACTCTTCCTCCCCCTTTTCCCCTCCTTTTGCAAGATAAACCTTTGATTTTTTTTTATCACAGAAATAATATTTGAAACATTATAGGAGACCATTTCTTAAGGAGGGGGACGGGGAAAGACCAGTTAAGATGCAGTGAATATGAAAACTGTCAAAAGATGAGCAGTAATCAAGAAAGGCAATTCTACCTTCTTTCATGTAAAACGAGGCTATTTTTCCTTTTCTTGGAAAATAAATTCATTCCATCTTAATTTACAAAATAACTTTCCAAAATACAGAGACCTCCCAACTTACTGTCTTTTAATGATCATCCACTTTAGGACACAACAATTCTCCAGAATTCTGGAAAATATACAGTACTTACATCCTTCTACTTTTGCCATTTCTAATTAAATAGCATTTAATTCATAGGTTTTGCTTTTAAAATTAACCGGCAAACTTTATTCAAGAAAGCCTGATCTACAGAGAATGTAGATACTAGCCTTCTTCACCATTTAGATGAACAGGACTATAACTGCAGATCTCCAGAATGGTATGTTTTTGACCTCTGCAACTTTAAAATATGTGAATTTCAGCTCCCAGAATCCCAGCACATGCTGGCTGGGGAATTGTGGAAGGTGAAGTCTACATATCTTAAAGCTGCCAAGGTTGAAAAACACTGCTCTAGAATCACAAACAGGCCCTTCTCTGTACAGATAGTCTTTGACTTACAACAGTTCGTTTAGTGACTGTTCAAAATTACAATAGCACTGAAAAAAAGTCACTTATGAGAGTTTTTCACACTTACGACCATTGCAGCATCCTCATGGTCACATGATCAAAATTCAGGTGCTTCGGCACCTAGTTCATATTTATGACGATTGCCTTTTGCGACCTTCCGATGAGCAAAGTCAATGGGGAGGCTGGATTCATTGAGCAGCCATCTTACTAACTTTAAAAATGCAGTGATTCACGTCACAAGTGTGGCAAGAAAGGTCGTAAAATGGGGGCAAAACCCATTTCACAAATGTTTCACTTAGAGACCACAATTTTGGGCTCAGCTGTGGTCGTAAGTCGAGGACTACCTGCACTTTGATTCTTTTGTTCAGAATCTCAGGGGACAAAGCAACTGTTCTGCCACTACGGGACAATTGTTCCCTGTGTAATACAATTAGATATTCAAAGCCCACTTCCTTACTTGCCAAATTCCTACAAAGGACTAAAATGCTGTTCCTGCAGATACTGAGATATTGCTATCCTACACATGCTGCACAAGCAACAGAAACAAACAAAAAGACTGCACTATTCCCAAATTCAAAAGGGTCTGATGGGCTCCTTGGATTTCTAAGGGTTATGGTGAGAAATAAAGGAAGTTTATTTCAGTGAAGGCGTGTTCTAACTGCTCTGCATCTGCTGTACCAATATTCCTTCCAACATTATCAAAAGGTTGTTCCTCCCATCGCTCTCATTTTCTTTCACCATCCCCTCAAAAAGCAGCATGAAACTGAGCCACCATTATCTTCAGAGAAACGAGAAAAGGAAGGTGAGGTGACATGTGAATTCCCATCAGGACTAAATGTCTATGGAGATTCTCAATCATCCAGGTCATGATGATTTCGGACAACCGCACCAATATGTTAGAACTGAAGAAGCTTCTTGGATAAGGAGTGAAATTGTTTCAAAAGAAAAAAAAAAACAAGTGAGGAAAAAGCATCTTTCTGTCCCATCAGGTCTGTTCTGGGCAGTGATGTTTAAAAGAGTTAACTTTATGGCTGCAACCATGTAATTAAACATGTGAGATCCAAAGATGCTTTTCTCAAGAGGCAACTGGACTTTCTTGTTTTTCTTTGAAGACATTTCGCTTTTCATCCAAGAAGCTTCTTCAGCTCTGTGTGAGATTTCAGACACCAGCCATATTAGGCTGCCAGCTCAGTTTTTTTTTTAAAAATTATTATTTTTCCACTCCCCATGGACATCTCTGCTTCTTGCCATTACATAGTGTTGGGGTTTGAACCACCTGTAACCATGAAAACGTGAAGTTAAGCTGTGAAAAAAGTCCATGTTAGGAATCATTAGGAAAAGATTGAAAATAAAACTGCCATCACTGGAATGCCCCTATCCAAGTCCATGGTAGGCTGGCACCTGGCATCTAGGGGGTGTCATTTGAAAAAGAATAGAATTGGGAAAAGTACAGATGAACCGAAATGATTGAGAGGTTTGAATACTTTTCCTACAAGAAAAGGGGATAGAAATCAAGTCGCCATATTTTAATTAAAAAAAAAAGAGGCTGAGAAGGAATATAACTGAATTGCATAATGCAATGCATACCATGAGAAACTGGACAAGGGGAAATAGTTTTTCACTTCTCAAAACTGTAGCACAGACATCTTTCTGGGAAACGAATCTTGGATGAATAAGGGCCTTCATCTGATCCAGCAGTGTTGTTCTTATATTCTTACAGAAGAGCCTGCTCAGAACTGGGGTGCCAAAGCGATAAGGCTAGATTTGCTATTATCTCACAGTGAAAGAATAAATGACCAAGCAAATGACTCAGTTCCTGCATTTGGGGTGCATATTATAAATATGTAGATTTTGCTTTTAAAATTAACCTGCAAACTTTGTTCAAGAAAGCCTAATCTACAAATAATGTATAAATCTTGAGTCACACAAAGTCCCTGGGAAAAGTGATCCAGTAATCCACTAATCATCACCTTTCATAACTTTCCACCTTTGGCTTGGAGTTGCAATCCTAACCAGAGGTGGTATTCAGCAGGTTCTGACCAGTTCTGGAGAGCCGGTAGCAGAAATTTTGAGTAGTTCGGAGAACTGGCAAATCCCACCTCTGACTTTGACAGTATCCTTCCCCTGCCACGCCCACCAAGCCACGCCTACAGAACCGGTAGTAAAAAAAAATTGAATCATACCACTGATCCTAACATATATGCAATTGTGAAAGTCTGATTAAAGTAAATTCCCCTTGTGGGCAGAGGTACCCTGGGGCTGTGAGAGAACGACGACCAAAACCATAGGTGAGATTTGGTGGTTCCTGCAAGACCAGACTTTTGTCTATAGAAAAACTGATGTGGTCTCTCCCAGCCACTTTTTAACTGATCTCTTATGTGTTAGCTGCTCCACAACACACTAATCTGGGGTTAATTTTGTCCAGGTATCAAGTATCAGACCATTGCTTCAGCCACCTGTGATTTCAGAGTGGGCAATTCTGCAAGTTGAAGTCCACGCATTTTAAAAGTTGCCACCCATTTTAAAAGTTTAAAGAGGCTGAGAAACACGAAGTTGTTTGGACCTCGGGTTCCATTTGACAAATGAGGGCCTGAGAGTTGAAATCAGCGGTTTCCTGTCAGAGTTTCATTTTAAAAAGGAGAATTTCCTTTGACACTTTGGGCTGCGCTTTGAAATCAGGTTTCTTTTGCTTCTTGTGAGAAGTCCCATTTTCCCTCCTTCACTCATCTGCTGTAGCAGCACAAAAGGAGAGCCTGGGCAGAAGGTCGGGCAAGAAGCAAATGAGCCAACCACCAAGACAACCAAGCAGGACTCTTTTCTTGTAAAAGGCAGGAAAGGGGCAAGCGACAGCCCGCGTCTACCTTTCCTAGCCATAGCTCACTGGGACTGTTGTTACCAATGGAAATCACGGCTTGTAAGGCTGCAACAGTGTGAGACTCTCAAGTGGAAGAAGTCATTTCAGTCAGCGGTGTCCAACTTTGGCAACTTTAAGCCTGGAGGACATCAATTCCCAGAATTCCCCACCCAGCCTGGAGGACTTCAACTCCCAGAAGTCCCCAGCCAGCCTGGAGGACTTCTACTCCCAGAAGTCCCCAGCCAGCCTGGAGGACTTCAACTCCCAGAAGTCCCCAGCCAGCCTGGAGGAGTTCAACTCCCAGAAGTCCCCAGCCAGCCTGGAGGACTTCTACTCCCAGAATTCCCCGGCCAGCCTGGAGGACTTCAACTCTGGCTGGCTGGGGAATTCGGGAGCAAAGGAATTCTGGGAGTTGAAGTCCTTCAGGCTTAAAGTTGCCAAGGTTGGACACCCCTGATTTAAGTAACAGGTCCAGGAAACTGTATACTTTTTTTTTATTTCACCCGAACCGATGGACTTCGGAGCAAAACTTCGGATGACTTTCGCCCTCAAGCCTTTAAAAGCGGGGGGGGGGGGAGAGAGAAGGAGGAAAGGAGGGAGGGAGGCAGGGAGAGCGAGCATGAGGGCGGGGCGACGTCTACGTCATTGCTCCACCCCCCACCCCGTCGTTTCCCCCCACCCCCACCCCCCAAAGAGTCCTCCTGCACTCGGCTGCCTTTCTCGCCCAATCACGGGGCGGTATGCAAACGAGCCGAGCGGTTTTGCCCGCTTGCGAGCAAAACATGAGCTCAGAGAGTGGCTGGGAGCGGAGCGGTGGCCTTTTGCGTGCGAGGCGCCTCTTTGTGGCACCCGCTCAGCGGCGCATCCCCGGCGGCTCTTCTTTATTTACCTCGCGCTTGAAGGCGGCGGCGGCGGCGGCGGCGGCGGCAAAAAAATGGAGCGCTCGGCTCGCGCCAGCGGCTGGCTGTAGCAACGCGACCGGATTTCGCCGAGCAAAGAGATTCCTTTCCCCAGTCCGCGAGCATGAAGTACAAGGTAAGGAAGAGACCGCCGTGGGGGCGAGGGAGGGTGGAGGGGGGGCGAGTGTGAGTGCACGCTGGTGGGGTGAGCAACTTTCCAAAGCGGCTCGTTTTGCCAAAGAAGGGACCGAGTCGCTTTCGGAAGGAAAAGGACGGAGCGAGCGCCCCGCGGATGGTGCTGAGGGAAGCTTCAGTGGGTGCAAACCGGGCTGTCAAAAAAGAAGATTCCCAGGGGGATTTAGACTAGAGGTGGTTTGGGTGTGAAAGCGGTGGGGCTTGCTACCTTCCTGCCCGTGAAGACCTTTCAGGTCGACTTTTATTCCCGCCTTTTTAAGCGGAGCTTTCCCGACCTGCGGATGCTTCTCAGCTTTCTCCGCCTCTGTGAGGATTCAGGGCAATTCGGAATAGAGCTGGAAGGGACTTTGGAGGTCTTCTAGTCCAGCCCCCCGCTCAAGCAGGAGACCTAGTATGTATCATTTCACACAAGTGGCTGTCCGGTCTCCAGTGATGAAGTACCCACAACTTTTTTTTTTTTATTTCTTTATTTTGATTTGTCAATCGCTTACAAGATAATAGGTATAAGTATATACATAGTTATGAATACATGAAATGGGTACATATAAGAAAAATAAAAGGAACAATAGGAGAGGGACGGTAGGCACGTTGGTGCGCTTATGCACGCCCCTACAGACCTCTTAGGAAGGGGGTGAGGTCAATAGTAGACAGTCTAAGGTTAAAGTTTTGGGGGTTTGGGGAAAAAAACCACAGAGTCAGGTAGAGTATTTCAGACATTGACCACTCTGTTGCTGAAGTCGTATTTCCTGCAATCAAGTTTGGTGCGGTTAACCATGAGTTTATATCTATTGTGTGCTCTTGTATTGTTATGGTTGAAGCTGAAGTAATCATTGACAGGTAGGACATTGCAATGTATTATTTTATATACCGTATCAGACCAAAGACAGTGTAATTCAAGGTTTGCTAGGTCTAGAATTTCAAGTCTGGTGGCATAAGGTATTCTGCAACGAGTAGAGGAGTGGAGAACTCTTCTTGTGAAATATTTCTGGACTTTCTCAACTGTGCTAATATCAGATGCATAATGTGGGTTCCAGACTGATGAGCTGTATTCGAGTATTGGTCTAGCAAATGTTTTGTATGCTCTAGTTAGTAGCGTGATATTACCAGAGAAAAAGCTACGCAGGATTAGGTTAACAACTCTTAATGCCTTTTTGGCTATGTAGTTAACAGTGGGCTCTAGCACTTCGATCATGAGAGATGAGTATTCCAGGGTCCTTTACAGAGCTTGGATCATCAACAAGGTCAGCCTGTATTTTATTTTCTGCCTGTATTTCTGTATTGTATTCAGCCTGTATTCTGTATTGTATTCTGCCTGTATTCAGCCTGTATTTTATTTTCTGATTTATTTATTTTTTGCCAATATGTAAGACAGAGCATTTATTTGTTGAGATTTGAAGTTGCCATTTGTTTGACCATTCTGATACATAGTCAAGATCTTTTTGAAGGGTAGCAGTATTTATTGTCTGTGGTATTGAACAGCTTTACATCATCAGCAAAGAGAATGCAGTTGCTCTTAATGCGATCACAGAGGTCATTTATGTAGAGTATGAAGAGAGTTGGTCCTAGAACACTGCCTTGGGGGACACCACTTTTGAAAGTACAGAATTTGATAGGACGCTCCCAATTTTGACCATTTGTTGTCTGTTTGACAGGAATGCTTCTATCCAGTTATGTAGTTGTCCAGAGATACCATAAGATTTTAGTTTTAGGATTAGTTTGTCGTGTACCACTGAATCAAAGGCTTTACAGAAGTCTATATAGATTGCGTCTATTGTTTTGCCCTGATCGAGTTGTGTAGTCCATATGTTTTTGCAGTGTAAGAGTTGCAGATTACAGGATAGTTTTTTCCTGAAACCAAATTGTTTATTAGAGGGTAGGTTGTTTGTCTCTAAGTGGAGGATAAATGGATTGGTTAATAATTGATCCCATGACTTTACAGATGACACAGCATAAGGAGATTGGTCTGTAATTTTCAACTAGGCTGGGGTCTCCCTTTTTGAAGATGGGGATGACCGTGGCTTGTGAACTTCTGAAGGCAAGTTGTTCCACTGGTTAATTGTCCTCACTTTTAGGAAGTTTTTCCTTAATTCCAGGTTGCTTCTCTCCTTGATTATTTTCTATCCAATGTTTCTTGTCCTGCCCGCTGGAAAATAAGTTCACCCCCATCTTGTTGGTGTCAGCCCCTCAAATACTGGGATACTGCCACCCCTAGTCTTTTTCTCTATACTAAATGGTAGTTGCCTGCATCTGGAGGGTGCCAGGCTGAGAAAGGCTGTTCTAAATTTCGAGGAGGGATGTGTTTTGCTTTTTATTGCTTCCAACGTGGGAACGTTTTTGCTCCCAAGATACCAACATGCCGGGCATCATTTGCATCATTTTTGCTTCCGTGGAGCAATGTTCCTTTTAAGAATAAAATCTCACATGTTTCTGAGTCAAGCACATTGCATCAAATAAGCCCCACGCAATGCCCTTTATCTAAGCCTAAATCCTGTTGAACTAAGGAACTCGATATACATCATGCTGCCACGTTTATTACTTACAAATAAGTCTGTTAGCTCAGTTTTGTCATAAGCATAGCAAATGTTTAACTTTTCTGACTAAGATGCAAGGTAAAAAAAATATGACAAATTGGTTACTACTCATAAAACCAAGTAAATCAATCTTGAATGGACAGCTAAAAGAGAAGGAATTCTGATGGCATTCAGTTACTTATAAACATCTTCTGCTTACTTGTGAAACAATCAGGTAGTCCTTGACTCACAACAGTTCATTTAGTGACCGTCCAAAGCTACCACGGCACTGAAAAAAGGGACTTATGACCGTTTTTCACAGTTACGACTTTAAAGCATCCCCATGCTCATGTGATCAAAATTCAGATGCTTGGGAGTGGGTTCACACTTATGACCCTTGCTGTGTCCCAAGGTCACACGATCCCCTTTTGCAACCTTCTGACAAGCAAAGTCAATGGGAAAGCGAGATTCATTTAACAACCAGGTTACTAACTTATCAACTGCTGTGATTCACTTAACATCCCTAGCAAGGAAGGTCATAAAATGGGGCAAAACTCACTTAACAAAAAAATACGTGGGGCTCAGTTGTGGTCATAAATCAAGGATTACTTGTGTTAATGTTGCCTAAACAACAATGATAAAAAGATTGCATTGGGCGCTGTTCAAGCTCCAACTCTAAGCAAGATAATTATTTCTTTGGCTTTGCTAAAAGCATAAATTAGGATTTTGTTTCCTGGTACTTTTGTAATATAACGTCAGCTGTTGACTTGAGAGGAGGTAGAATTTTACCTTGTCTTGTGCAAGTATACATAGATGATGTGAAAGATGTTTTTTTCCCAGTGAAATATCATGTTTTAATAAGCAGAACTGTATAATTGCAGAATAATTGTTTGTTTACTTTAAGTAGAAATGCTTTAATGGACAGTGGGGCAAAGTGCTAGCTTTTTTGATCTGATGCCTCTAGATATGATGGACTATACTTTCTGGCATTTCAGGCCTTGATAGTGGATGTTGGGAATTGTAATCCAGGACATCTGAAATCAGGCAAGAGAGCAAGGGATGATTGTTATGATTTCTCTACACTAAATTCCTTGCATAAGTGGCATTTGTTATATTTTTAATAAAGAGGCTATAATTTCACTCACTGGGATTTCAAATGTTTTACTATAAATCTGTCTATTCCAATCAGAATAATTTATTATCTTTCCAAACTTTTTATTATTATTTTTTATTATTTTAAATTTGTGCATGCTTGCTCAGAAAT
The DNA here is from genome assembly GCF_049901735.1 of Notechis scutatus. Taxonomy (NCBI): domain Eukaryota; kingdom Metazoa; phylum Chordata; class Lepidosauria; order Squamata; family Elapidae; genus Notechis; species Notechis scutatus. The sequence continues at coordinate 142,967,216 of NC_142011.1, read as the reverse complement.
CCTACTGACCTCAATATATATATTTACAAATAGGGAAACTCTGGTTTGATTGCTGCTAGAGTAGAACTCTGTAAAATTTACCTGAGTAGAATCTAGGACAACCTTTCTCAAACTTGGCAATTTTAAGCCAGCTAGAAAATTCTGGGTATTGAAGTCCACCCATCTTAAAATTGCCAAGTTTGACAAACACTGATCTAGGAAGACACTATAACCTTCTGGGCACTGATGTATGCACAGCCATGGAGTATATCTGAGATATGAATTTAGCAAATACAGCTACTGCAATCTTATTTTCTTAAAATTGACAAGGACGTGGGAAAGCAAGCATATCAAGATTAAGAAAAATCCAGAAGATTTGTTCAAATGCTCTTTCTCACAAAAAATGTTCACAGCTTTATTTTTTGGGGGTGTGTGTGAGTCTTTAGCTTTTAGATAAACTTTCATATATTCAGTATATACAGTAGTTTTGTGTTGCTTCTAGGAGCCTATGATGATAGGAGGAGACTGGCTATGCAAATTAAGAAAGATAATAACAACAATAACAACAACAAATAATAAGATCATCAACTAGATAATCATGACCCATTATAACTTCAGAGATAGTTTCTTATGTCGAATGACTGTGGCTATTTGGCAGGTGCAGATGCAATGGGAATGGGAGTGACTTCCAACTTCCTGCCAGCTTCCCCATTGACTTTCCTTCTAGAAAGCTGGCAGGGAGCATTGGAAATGACAATGACGTGACTTCAGCTGATCATGGCAGCACAGAAGTGGACAAACCTTTGCCAAATTTTAATCCCACAGGAGTCATAGGTCTCAGATTTTGGATGCATTTTGTACATTAACCCATTTATGGCAGGTTGATTCAAAAATGGTTGCCCTTTGTTGCACTGTGATGCAATATTCAAATGGACAAAAGGGTTTTAGTAGTACCGGTATATAGATCCATGCCTAAAGATAAATATAGTACCTAAAAGTAATCTATTCATGGCTTATCAGAATTTACAAGGCACATGCAAATTGCACATTACATAGACACTTGAAAATTATAGTAACTGCACGCCTATTGCTGTTATTACCTGTTATTGCATGATTGCCAGAAAACGGACAGAAAGATCCTTGAAGGACAATATGAAACATCCATGAAATGAGTGCAATTTTCCCCAGTCTGGTATCATTCAAAGGTACTGGATTATTACTGCTATTATGCCATTGGTGCATGTTGAAGCTGTGGGCCAACAGTTTTGCAACACCTGTAATTTTACTAAAAGGGTCTCTTCCCATTTCTTGAGAGAAACTTGGGGCAGCTGCAATCATAAGACCCCCCTTGCCTACCTGTAATTTGACTGCAATTAGCCATAGCACTAAGGCCAACAATTGGTGTCTTTAGGGTTGGTGTGTCTACTAGGGCCTTAATACCATTGTAAGGCCCATTGTAGGTCTGTGGTTTGGTACTGTAAAATGTACTGTGTCTGTTTCTCATAATCCTTGTAATCTCCAATTATACTCTGAGACCTAGATGAAGAGCTGAAAAGTAGTTAAATCCAGCTACCCAGTTCTGTTTAGAGGAGTGGGAAACCCTGCCATAGCCTGGGATCTTCTCCAAACAGGAGCTTATTTGATCACAAGCATCCGGAAGGAACAGAAGGAAGGCAGATGAATTCTTACTGTGATTTGGGAGAGGACTCATTTACTCAGGCATGCTGTTGACATATCCCAAATGAGAGTGGGATTATTTTTTGTTGCTGACCCCTAATTTTTTCTTACATTTTATTTTTTGCTTTTCAGATTGGATGGTTAGAGGCTACAGGAACTGGGTAGTGATGTTGTAATGTTACACAAATGAGCAAAGTTGATTCTTTTCCCTTTTGCTTTTCTCTTCGAGGGTTATTTGAGAGATGCTCAACTTTTTTTCATGGGAAAACTGAGGGGACATTGCATGGCTTAATGGTCAGCAATTTGTGACTAATCTCAGCCAGTAACCATCCAGGATCATCCTAGAAAGAGTTATCATGTGAGGCCTATGAACTGCATGTTTCCTATCTATATAACAAGGTGAGAAAGACTAGGAATTCCCAAAAGTTGGCTTCCAGAAGATCATTGAAGACTGTGGCATGCCCTTTTCTCTAATTATTCAGCAGGCCCAAAAGGTGTAAAATGGTGGGAAGGCAGAAGAGGAGGAGAGGGGGAACAGGTTCTTCCTTCCTGCTGTTCTTTGCAGTATTCAAAACCTCAAACCGAAGTGGGTGCCATTCATCCAAAATCTCTGCTTGCTATCTGAATTCTGGAGCCTCCCAACTCTAACATAGTCTGGCTTAATATTGTGCTTTGGGGTCCTTTTCAAATGGGAATTCTGTTTAGCATATTTTAGCTCTGAAAGTAATATCGCAAAGCATAAGTAGATATCTCGGTTTGTTGGCACAGGCCAAGTCTCTTCATATGTAAGGAATGGGACAAATTGCTCTTTCTTCATGCTGTGGTTTGGTGAATGCACTCTTTAGAAAGAATGACCTGAGAAAGGCTGTTCCATCAATCCTGCTGAAAGACCAGCTTCATCAAACTTCTTGAATTACTGGACTATGTTCAGTTGATCATGATAATATTAATACACTATGAAAATAATCTTAGGTAGTGCAACATGGCCTAATTCTGGCTTGGTTCCATTCTCCTAAGCAGTTGCAGAAATCTAATTCTTCTAAATTTTGATTCCAGGCGATGCTTTGATCTGATAGAGTGGAAACCATTTTTGTAAACTGCTGTCATTACAATAATTAACGACAACTATATTTTCATATATCTTACTATATGACTAACAAGTGTGATGTTGACCAGTTTACGTGCTTGGATTAGTCGAACAATTCTGTGCTGAATTCCACATAGCTCAAGATAGGCAGTACAATATTCTAAGAATTGTAGTTCTTAGAATTATGACATTTAGCCAATCTGACTTGATTTTGAAAAGCAGCCTCAGACTGTCTAAAACTTGGGTGGAAGGTCACGGGGACGTTTGAGGATCATAAACTAGAACTGTAACAATAACTTGGGATATTGAAAGAAGAGCCACAGTTTAGACAACAGTCCAGTGTATCTCAGCCTTGGCAGTTTGAAGATGTGTGCACTTCAACTCCCAAAATTCTGGGAGTTGAAGTCTACCCATCTTCAGGTTGCCAAAATGAAGAAACACTGCAACAGTCTGGTAAGAGAAATCTGAGTCCAATGAAGGTTTGGGGTGGAGAAAGTACCTCAGAAGGGACCCTCTTTAGTTTCCGTGGAAAGTAAAAGCAAGGAAGGGGAAAGTGCTTTCAGACTTGCAAATTCTGTTACTGCGTAACCTTATAATAAAGATTAATATTCTTGATTTTGCTTGGCTGGCCTGGACAACTTTGAAGGGCTAGGTTGTTGCTAAAACAGGTACATAGATGTGTCTGTCATGTCATGAGGAGACAACACTGATTTCACTTTCTATTTTTAAGACTCGCAAACCCTAACTGAAGTGGAATAAGATTCCAACCAAATTTACTTGGGAGCCCTATTCTTTACTCTGGTTTCTATGTAATTTGCTTTTGGGACAGCATCCCAAGTAGTCTAATTGAATCAAATCATTTCATCTCAACCAATCGTGCTGGACAACCAAGTTTGCTTAATAAATTCGTATTGCTCAGACAAGAGATTGAAGTTAAATTGGCATATCTACTTAGGAGTGACTAACTGCTGAGTAGAGACATAAATGTTTGTGCTTTGCGGCTATATTTTTTCACATATGTAAAGTCTGTACTCAGGCTGTAATAGTGCCCGAGTTTCCCCAAAACAAGTGACTGTTCATTTGTTTAAATTGTTCAGTATTTTAATTGTTTAGAAATTTCAGAGGCCTTTCACATCAGTTCAGGACACCTGCCATTGGAAAAAAAATAGGAGATCTGATTTGAGGTGCATGGCCCTTTTAAAACCCAGAGCTATTTCATTATTCATGCATTATTCATTATTCATTGTGAGCCATGATTTGTTACATCATGCAGCATTGAATAAACTGCAATTGGCTGGATAAACACAACATGCTAAAATAGCAAACAAAATACATTATGTTTTAGTCCAATGTGCAAACCCAGCAGACACTTAATTAAATGTGCATATTTTGGTTCAATTACAAATTCTCTTCTGGTTATAAACAATGCACTGTGGCTTAATATTTCTGAGTATTTCTCTTGTCACAAAACTCAAATTAATAAACCTATTTTCCACCAGGTTTCTTTGAACTCACCCATTTTAGTCAGAAAAAAAATACAGTATTTCATGCTCTATAATATGCCTTCTCTATATTGACCAACAATCAACAGTTTTAGTTAAGGAGATAGTTATATAATTCTAGATGGAACAGTCTATCCAGTGTTTTCCAAACTTGGCAACTTTAAGATGTGTGATCTTTAACTCCCAGCATGCTGGCTGAGGAATTTTGAGAGTTGAAGTCCACATATCTTAAAGTTTGAAAAACACTGGGCCAGACAAAAGAAAGACAAATAAAAGATGGAAGATTTTTAGCTTCCATAAAACATTTTCTGTCAGACTAGTACGTTTACTTTTCATAAGAAATCTTTTTTAAAAATTGTTTACCCATGGTTAGCATTCTTAATCTGAAGTCCACAAGTGATTTGTTCTGGAATACATCCATTGACTCCAGGGATATTAAAAAATGTGTCCTTGCAATTATTATAATTTCTTAAAGCTAAAGAACTGCTTATAGACTTTCTGTAAAACAAGCCAACCAACCAATCCTCCAAAACTTATTATGTATTTGTATTTTATTTACCTGCCTAAACTGTCACAGTGATTTTTTGAAGCTGAGTAACTTGGCTTGGATCATCCTTGCACCTCAAAATTTCCTTTTCAATCAATATTCATTAATTGTTTATTAATGGGAAATGCCATGCATGTATCTCAGAATTAAACTATTCCCCCACCCCCCGTCTGAAACCACCACCTTTGTTTTTCCCTGCAGTGATATCACATCACCTGCTGTGATGTGGGGCTGAAATACATGTTTTAAAAATAGCAGCTATCTCCAGTCTAGCAGTTCAAAAACATGTAAATGCAAGTAGACGAATAGGTACCACGTTATAAGCATGCGGGAAGGTAATAGCATTCGGTATTTCACCATATGTTCTGTGCTGTGGTGTGATATCATGCTGGCCACATGACAACAGAAACGTCTCCAGACAACGCTGACTCTTACGGTTAAGAACTGGAGGTAAGCTCCACCCCCTAAAATTGATCATGACTAGCGGTGTAAAACCCACAGGGATACCTTTACCCTTACCTTTACCAATTGCAAAATAAAGTTGAACTAGGATCCACTTTATCAGAAACTCAAGAAAAGATTTAGATCAGCATTTTCTCAAGCCTTTTGTTACTTTTCTGTCTACTGACATCTGAGTGGCATAGATTCTGGTACTTAAATCCTTCTTACTCTATAATTTGTCCTTAGGAGAGTGATTTGTGGGTACGTTTCCAAGGCAGAAAATTGTAACTTGGGAAGTTGCAGTAAGCACCATATTCTGGGAGATGTTGGAAGCTGCAACTAGATGAGGAGTCACCAGAAGTTTCTGGCCAAAGGAGAATAAATTAGGGTTGAGAAGTTAGTGTTGTAACTACTCATACATACAATACATACAAATAGCAAGATGTTTTTAGGGCCAGTTTTGGGTGGGTTCCTCCACATCCCTGACCAAATTTGCTTCTCAGTTTCAACCAAGAGACCATAAGAAAGTTTCCCAGAGAAGGACAGTACAATGAAGCAGTCCCTTTTTGGCCTCAAGGAAATTGCTAAGGCTCCGCTGGTTTTTCTCCCTAAACTAATTTATGGACACTTAAAATTCCATATAATCTTGCTTTTAGATATTCTGTAGTAAATAGAAATTGTAAGAGGTAAGAAATTATACTGGAACGATTTTTTATTAGTCAACTATTAGATGCAAATTCTGGTTATTGAAATGCACGAGTTTTTGTATTATCTGAAAGAATAATGGAGTTGTCTTATGATTCTTGCAGTAGTCAAAGCAGTAGCGAGATACGAAACTATAGATTCTAAAGTTATAAGTATTCCCAAACCCAGGAGAATAATCACATACATATATGAATGATACCAGAGTGTGCTACTTTGCAATTTCAGTAGCTGCGTGTTAGTAATTTGAAGATGTCTTCACACATAAACCAAGGTGTGGTAAATTTGTTATAATGGCTGGGTTCACATAATATGCTAATCCACAAACCATGGTTTATATCCTGTAGTGATTCAATTCATGTAGTACATTAATCAAATAAAACCAACTTAATATGGCATGTGAACCGAGTCTAAGTTAAGGAAGTGCAGATGAGAACCTAGTTGACCTATTGGTTCAGCTGAAATTCTTTATAGGGCATACTGCCTACTATTTTTCCTTTCAAAATCTCATATGCAATGTTTATAAACTATGAAACAGGAAAAAAAACTCAGACTTTAACAAAAAATTATCCCGCCCACTGTGTGATAGTAATACTACTATGTCACAAAATAAGAGATTTAAGCAGTCTTAGACAATAGACAAATCCATTAAATTTAATAATCTGGAAATTCAATCAGTTATTTCTAAAATGAAGCAGAAAAAATAACAGTTGCTCCTGTTTGTGTGATAGAAGGCTTTTCTTTGTTCCTGAAGGAAAATAATTAAAATATTTCAGATAAATAGTTTTATTAAATTTTAGACTATGATTATGGGGACCTGTTTTTTTCCTTATATCTTCTGGGCAGGATTACTGTTAACAGCTTTCCTCGGTCTTGGTGCCTTGCAGGTACTGAGAATGTGAGAAGTTTGTCTTGTATTATCTATGCTGACTTGCAAAAGGCAAGTTGTTTAATTAAGTTGTTTAAACTTAGATTAAAGTTGTTGTTTAATCTAACTTATTTAAACTTAGATTAAACAATTTTTGTTTACATCAGTCCAGATAGTGAGTGCTTACTAATGATTAAGATGTTGGACTAGAAGCTAGAAGAATCAGGTTCTGGTTCACCTTCACTGACAGAAGGTCACTGGATGACTTTGGGCTTGTTGATTTTGTTGTTAATCTTACAGTCTTAACATATTGTTGAAATTCTGATGTCAGTGTGTCATAAATTGCAGGAAAAATGAATAGGGGAAAGAAGCTTCAAAAAATCAAATTGTTCGGAGGCCTCTAATTAGATAGGGTGAGTGGGAATTCATGTCCCTTCAAATATTATGAGACTACAACTCAGATTATTCTCGACCTTTGTCTGGCCTGCGTTAGTCCTGGAATTCAACAACTTCTGAGAAATGGGCTACAATCTATCCCCCAAACCACCAGATAAAAATCAGGATTCAAAAGACTGGAACTTGGAATGACCGTATCCGGGGTGGATTCAACCAGTGTAGTAACTGATTTGGTGGTCGTGCGGAGCAGTCAGCTGTGCTGCGCAAAGCAGCTGAGGTTGAAAAAACGAAATAAAGGACAACCTACACCCCGGGTGGGCCAAACAGAAGAACAGAAGATCATCCGAGCAAACCGGTTCCTTCTCAACTGATCTTCGGAGCTAGCAGTTTGGCAGAACCGGGACGAACCAGTAGAATCCCACCTCTGACCGTACCCTTTGTTTACGATCTTCCTTGTAGGCCTCATCTATGTTTTGTTGACATGGTAACAAGCCCTTAGCGCCCTTTCTGAAGCATCATACTATGAGAGTACACGGAGCAAAAGAGACATCCCTAACAGTGTCCTGAGAGAAGTTGGAACCTGCCCATCTAACCCAGTTTCAGCTACTTTTTTTTGTTTTGTTTTGTTTTGTTCTGTTGTACCTGAAGGCAGGACAAGAAACAATGGATGGAAACTAATCAAGGAGAGAAGCAATCCAGCACTAAGGAGAAAATTCCTAATAGTGAGAACAACTAACCAGTGGAACAAATTGCTGTGGATGCCCAAACATTGGAGGCTTTTAAGAAGAGACTGGAAAGTCATCTATCAGAAGGTCTCCTGCGAGAGCACGGGGTTGGACTAGATGGCTTCCAAGATCCCTTCTAATGCTAGTACTGTTACTGTTTGTTCTTCTGTAGAGCTTTCCTTTGTTCTGCCATCTGAAATACTTTTCAGTGAAGATGCCCGAGAGTGATTGTGTGTGCCTTCATCCCTAAATAATGGCCTTATGGCTAACAGGCTCTTAATTTCTTTTCTTAATTGCTTTTCCTTGAAAAATTTCCTTGAAATATATTTTTATGGGCCCGTTTGAACTTCTGGAGCCCAAGCAAGCATGCATTAATTTACACTCCATTTTTGGGCAGCCTGGAATGGAGAAAAGAAAATGTGCATACAACCACAGCTGATTATGCGTACTAGCACAATCATATTCAAACAAACTTCGCATGCCGATTACCTTTAAAATACCAGAAACCTGCTGTAGAGAAACTTCGTTGGGTGATTAAGAATCAGAAACAGAACTCTCAAGTGGTAAATTTGCAATCTACATGGTTTCTGTTACCACTGCAGAAACTATGAGTTTTGATTATTTCTAAGTAATTTGTAGCAAAGAAAGAAACTTAAACAAATTGGTTTGTAATGCCTGCCATTTGGATTGCATACTACCTTAAATACAAAGTCTGCACTGCCAAGGCAAACTAAAACAGTGTCACTGGGAAGAATGACTGTATTTCTAATAATCTGCTTTAAAAAAAAAACTTTCTGTTAACCAAGAGAATGAAAGCCCCCAAGCATGTAACTCTGTAAAGGGCATAGGAATGGCATGCACTGTCTCAAATGTTTATACTTGACATTCCTGATTACTACCCTCTGACTGTCAAGACATAAAGGATGGTGAATGAGATCAGCAAAAGATGAGGCATCAGTCACATCGTCATAACTGCATGCCTTGATATGGCGGGAAGGAAATCAGTTTTGCCACTTGCTATTTTAAAAGGATTACTCCCAATGTGAAATATGTTATAAACATGACATAAATAACAAAAATATTATATTAGCCTTCTTCCAAACTTCTGGCCCTCTGGTTGCATTTATCTCCTGCCAGCCTGATTAAGAGCCATATAGATTAGGATGATGGAGGGATGTAGTGGAACACATTTGAAGGGAAGCCAAGTAGGTCAAAATTGCCTCAAGAGAAAGAAGGAAAGATGGGGAGCAGAAGAGGGAGGGAAGGGAGAAAGTGTGAAACATGTCTGTTCTGACCCAGGCTTCGTAAACTGTAATTATTCACAAACTTGTTTTAAAAACAAAACCTATTTTATTGCAACGCTATGAATTGTTTTCATTCCCAGCCAGAATTAAACTCAAACAGTTCCCCAAGATAAGCACACACCTTTCAGTTCTGTGAAGTGCTGCCAAAAACACAAGTATCAAATTAACTAGAAAAGAAACCAAACGAAGTACAAGAAAAATCAACCGAAGTACACAGAGCTTTCAGGATGACTTGGAACCAACCGAACTACTTTGCTTCTTGCAAAGGTTTCATCATCTAGGCCTGACTTTTATCCCTTATAAAGCGGCAATCACCTCCCAGCCTTACTCCCAAGTCGCCCCTTTACTTTCAACTGCTCTTGCCTTCTACCAGTTCTGCGCACACGTGCACTGAGAACAGGCTCCCCTGGGTCCTCTGCTTCGCTGCTGCCTGACTCCGAAGGCTCCAAAGGCAGCACCCCACTCCCAGATGGTCCTGGCCCCATCTCTGCATCGGACTCAGGACCTCATCCGAGTCCTCACCAGACTCCCTGACTGGTCCCTGTTCTTTCTCACTGTCTGATTCCTCTGTCATCTGCACCAGCTGCTAGCGAACCACAACAATGTCTTGATTTTCATCCTCGACTTAGAGTAGTTTTCTTAGTGATGTTCGAAGATACAGCAGCACTGAAGAAAGTGACTTATGACCGTTTTTCACACTTACAACCGTTGAAGCATCCCCATGGTCCCACGATCAAAATTCAGACACTTGGAAACTGATTCATATTTATGACAGTTGCCAGTGTCTGGGTGTCATGTTGTTCCCTTTTGCGACCTTCTGACAAACAAAGTCAATGAGGAAATCAGATTCACTTATCACCCGTGTTACTAACTTAACAATGCAGTGATTCACTTAATTAAGTAGCAAGAAATGTCATAAAATGGGGCAAACCTCACTTAACAAATGTCTCACTTAGCAATAAAAATTTTGGGCTCAATTGAATAGTAAGTCAAGGATTGCCTGTACACAGTATTTATCTTGTTACAACTTTGCATACCCATAAAATGAATGCAAAATATATACCTTGAGTGTAATTAAGTGTGTAAGTGTAATTGAGTGTAATCAAGGTATATACCTATACCTTGAGTATAATTAAGTTTAGTCTGACCGAAGGAAAGTCAGACAAACTAGAGAGGCAGTGACAGGATATTCTCATTTAGTAGGATGCCATAGGAAAGAAAAAATGGGTGTCGTAGAAAAGGGTAGCTTTGTGAAAATATGAGAATTTGTATTCTTTTTACTAATGAGTTTTTGCTTGTGACCTTCAGACTTTTTAAATGTACTGAAACGAAGGTGGTTTTCTACACATATTTATCAGTAGGACTTAGTTTTCATTCTTTGTGTCTGGGTTGCGTGAGCCAAAAGTAAATTATCTAACCTGAAGCAAATGGTAGTAGTTATGCACAACTTTGGATATACTTTCTGAAAATGGTATTTTGCTATATTCAGGACTTAAATTGTAGGCCTGCCTTGTCAAACGTAGCACTCTCTAAATGTTTTGGACTACAACCTCTGGAATTCCCAGTGGGATAATAATGGAGAAAATTGTCTTCAGAGATAGAAGGCAATAGGTTGCCTGTGGCCACTCACCATTTATATTTCCTGGGGGTATCTTTTTTCTTTGCCCTACAAAAATTTAATTCCTATGCTGGGATTTATACTTTCTGCTTATTTGTTTTAGCATTAAAAGGGAGCTTGCAGTAGATGCTTGCCTACCCAGGGATGCCATATTGCCTGTCTTTAATTTACTACAACTTAATTCAAGCGTGATAAATCCATAATGACCTTGTGATGGATATGGCTTGCTGCATTCTCAGAATGGTGCTGTGAATTAAAGGTGACTCAAAATGTTATGTAAATAGTGGGTGATGATGTGCAAGTACTTATTCATCTCTGCACCCCGTCATAACTTGTAAGGTCCATTATGGTTCTTTTAAGCTGTCTGGGCACAAAAATAGAGAGAAAGAGGAAATATATGTATCATTGTTCATTAGGTCCAAATTAAAATGTTACAAAACAATAGGACCAGTTATCCACATCCAATTACTCCCCTGACCCTCCCAAGCATACTTTATCCGTTCTATACTTGTCCCAACAAATTTCCAGGTTTTTTTTATTACTTTTATTTATTTTGTGGTGAAGGTTGCATTCTGCCAAGCAGAAGTGAGGATAAGGTATTTCTAATGCAGATCCAGCAAAGAGGTCCAACACAGATCCAAAGAGATCCAACACAGATCCAAGATCCAGTGTTTTTGAGTATTTGAATGCCATATGCTGATTTTTTTGGGAGAGGGGTTTTCCCCCTCTTCTTTTGTTTAGATCTGAGCAGCAATGAAAATGTTCATCTGTGAAAAAAAACTTAAATTCACAATCTGAGATATAACTAGAAGTGTCCATGGAATTGGGCAGTTTTGTCAAAATGACAAAAAAGCATCCTAACATCACAATGCACATGTTGCCTGTAGATACAGACATTACGACACAGGAACAAATAGAGTGAAAGTTGAATAGTTTCATTTGCCATCCCTAAGGAAGCTGATAGATGTAACTTGTAAGCGAGAAGAATAACTTTGCTAAAACTGGGCAGCTTTGTTGTGTAGGTTGAAGAGACTGGCTAGTTTTTTTGGTCTCTAAGAAAAGGGGCCCATTCCTGCCATTTGAAGTTTGTGTGTTCCCCTGTTCATTCATTCATGGGTTCATTCATTCATTCATGCAACCCGGATGGATTAGTGTGCTCCCAATGAAGTTGAGAAAATAAGAATGGATTCAGTCTGCATGAATCTAGGCAGCATAATAAGAGACCTCTCTTGAGAGGTGCCCTATTGACTGCAAACTTGGACTTTCCACAGGAAAACCCTGTGATTCATTCAAACACTGTAGTCATTGAAAACTGCTTAATAATTGTGAGAATAAAGTTTTGCTAAGTCCAATCTAGTCTCAACAAAAAGTAAAAGGCCACGCAGAATCAAGAGACATGCTTAATCCATTAGTTCAGAATAATTGGATATGCAGAAAAATTCTGACATTGTTATTCATAATAGCAGAAACTTCATCTGTACTTTTGTTATTTGCTGTGCTTTATAGAACTAAATGACTAGTTGATTGCCCAGAAAATGTCACATCATTCTGCTGTTGACTAGATATTGCTGAAGTAGTTTTTCTAAATGTCGTATATGGCTATCCTTCTCCCCCATTGAATTACAGCTTTTCAGAAGTTTTCAGATGAGGGGATAGAAGGGGAACTCATCAAATTTGCAGATGACACCAAGATAACAGGAATAGCCAACACTCCAGAAGATCGGCTAAGGATAGAGAAGATTTTGAAAGACTTGAACGCTGGGCCCTATCCAAGAAAATGAAATTCAATGATGAGGAATGTAAGATTCTATGTTTAGGCAAGAAAAAACCAAACGCACAGACAAAGAATATTGGGTACCTAGCTCAATAGCAGTAACTGGGAGAGGGATCTTAGTGCCCTAGTGGAGAATCACTTAAATATGAGCAAGCAATGTGCTGCAGCTGCCAAAAAAGCCAATGCAGGCTTAGGCTGCATTAACACAGAGAATCAAGTTTATGAGAAGTGTTAGTACTACTTTATAATGCCTTGGTAAGACCACACTTGGAATATTGCATCTGCTTTTGGTGGCCACAATTATAAAAAAGAGGCTGAGTCTCTAGAAAGAGTGCAGAGAAGAGCAACAAAGATGATTAGGGGACTGGAGGCTAAAGCATATGAAGAACGGTTGCAGGAACTGGGTATGTCTAGTTCAATGAAAAGAAGGATTAGGGGTGAGATGATAGCAGGAATATCCAATATCTAAGAGGCTGCCACAAAGAGGGAGAGGCTATTTTTCAAAGCACCTGAAGGCAGAACAAGAGGCGCAACGGATGGAAACGAATCAAGGAGAGAACCAACCTAGAAATAAGGAGAAATTTCCTGACAGTTAGAACAATTAATCAGAACAGCTTGTCTTTTTGAGTTTTGAGTGCTCCACTAGTGGAGTTTTTTAAGAAGAGATTGGACAACCATTTTGTCTGAAATGATATAGAATCTCCTGTTTTGAGCAGGACTAGTTTGACAAGATCTCCAAAGTCCCTTCTAACTCTGTTACTGTTATTCTGTTAAGTGTAGTGAGGATGAGAAGTGGAATCCATCTGATGTCTTTGATGTTGATAAGAACTTTTTATGGCATTACTATCACTAAATAAAATGTTTACATATTAAAATTCAAGACCAATTTATCTTTCAATGTCTATCGCAGTGAAGCGCCATTCAAGCTCTGTTATGACATTTGCACTGTTGAATACAAGATGACATCTGGTATCCTTTTTAAGCTAATGGCTGGTTACACAGTATATTCTATCACCACACAAGCAACCTCAGCTTTTGCAAATATGAATTCCTAAACCACAAACAATTTTCTCATCCACAGACCTATTCTTTATTTAAAGCATTTACCCCCCTTTCTTTCTTCTGAAAAAACCATCAAGATTGGTTACAATCCAAGTGAAAATATTTGTCAAATAAAATCTTCACAAATTAAATCACTTAAAATGTATGAGACAATAACTGGAAAACAATGGATGACAAAATACAATAATACTACTTGCCAAAAAGCATAAACTACATAAAGTTATGATTGTATCTGTCAACTCTGCATCTCTTAGGCTTGCCTCTAAATATTTGCACCATATGTCTATGGATTCTGGTGGAGCAATATTTAAATTGTGGTGAAATCTTAACTTGGTTTGCCTGATTCCCAGTATCTGTCTCCCTTTTAGTGTACTTTTTTATCTACCTATTTTTGTCTATGATCAAAAGCACTACAGTACATAATATATTGTGCCCTTAAAAGAAAATCCCTTTCACCTTCAGAGGTAACAAAATTCAGGAAATTGGAACTAAATACATATTTGGGACAAATTCTATGTGTCTATGCAGCTTGTAAAGCCTTGACTAGACTAGGCTGGAAAAGAAAAAGGGGAGGATTCCCTTTTTCTACAAAATTATGTCATTCCAGAGTTGCTCTCAATTCTCTGGAAAACCCCACGGAGTCTGGGAAATATGATCGGAGTCTGCTTCTTCTCCCTTGTTTCCTGTAAACATATTGCCTGTGGGTGTCTCTCTGATCGTTCAAGGCATATCTTGGGGAAGCTTTATGCCACTTACACCATTGCAAGAAGAACAATTCAAGTCGGATAGCTATAAAAATATCATAATATCTTCCTCTGCATTCCTTGTGATGTGCTTTATACATAAGCAATACCCTGATGGATCAGACTCATCTGGCCCATCTAGTCCAACAATCGGTTCCTACTGTGAACAACTCACTGTATAAGGAAGCCCCCTAGTCTCCCAGCAGATAACCCAGTTGGAAGGGACCTGGAGGACTTCTACTCCAACTCTCTGCTCAAGCAGGAAACTCTATACCCGTGATGTCGAACCTATGGCCCGCGTGCCAGAGGCGGCATGCAGCGCCCTCTCTTATGGCATACGAGCCGTTGCCCCAGTTCCGCTCTGATGCGCATGTGCAGGGGAGCGCTTCCCACTGGCCAGCTCTCTGACGCGCGTGCAGGGGAGCGTGTGCGGGGGGTGTCATGCGTGCATGCGCGGGAGCATGCCGGGGGTGTGTGCATTGCATTTGGGGGTTCAACCAGGAGGGAGAGGGGTCAAACAAATAGGTGGTAGACTTCATCTCTCCAAACTATCCATCTGCATCTTCAAGATTTGCAAGGCTGAAAAGAATTCAAAATAAAAGGATAATCAGTTACCTGGGTTATCTCACTGTGACCTCTCCCAACACCGGGATCCAAGGTGGAGCAGTTCTGGCTGATTGTCTGCAAATATCTGTGTTGTGCCTGAGATCTCCCCAGCTCTTTCAAGAAGAAAGGCTGTTGAGGGGAAGTGGTGTTGTTGTTGGTGATCAGAGCCTTAGCTAACCCTGTCCCCAGTATGGTCCCATCTACCCAAATTACAAGAGCATTTCCTCAGAATGAGCAGACCAACAGATGGAATATCTGCTCAGCAAACTGGAATTCCTACTGACTGCTTCCCTTCTTGCAGTCAAGTTCTGGCCTGGGAGAAGTAGCCTCTCCAGGATTAAATCTTGGATAGTGGATAACATGGATGGATAATGAGCTGACAATGAAAAAAAAGGGCCTTTTAAAGGAGTCACTTTAGTTTCTCTGAAAGAAAAGATGCCTAATAAGCACTCTGCTTGCCTTTTAGAGTAATCATGACTTGTTTCTTCCCTTCCTTCCCTTGGCTTGTAATGTTTCCAGTCTATGAAGTTACCTCAGTTCCAACTCATTCATTCTGTAAGAAATTAGTGATCAGAAGACATTATTTAGAAATCCTTACTAAAAACTTCTTGTTTTCCTACTCTCCAGCTCTTAACAGCAGTGGGTTCATTTCTTAAACTAATTTATGTTTTTCAGTAGGATTCCCTTCTGAACTTTTTCTTCTGCTGCTTGGGAATCACTTCTGATCCCTGTACAGCTTTTTAATAGAGAAATGGGAATAAGGCTCCATTAAGGAAGAAAGAATTGCCCCCGTAGGCTTGGATTTGAAGATAAATTAAGAAAGTTTCCAAGAAAACATTGATGTACCTGTCCCAGTATTATTTTACTGTTCTTTCTTTCCTTCAAAAGGAATAATAGAAAAGGAAATATAACCAAGTATGATTAGGAGAGTATAATATAATGTTACATTATAATCATAATTGCCAGTAAGCAAGTAACGTGCTTCGAGAAAGCGTATTAGTTAATCATATTTTTATTAAAAGGAGGTGAATAGAAAATCATTTCCCCTTTTGTTTTCTTTCACATTTACCTATGGTATAGCAAAATCCAACACAACTTCTTTAAAGAAACTTCTTTCATGACACTAGAGATGCAGAATGAATAAAGTCAACTATTGTTCTCAAATTCATCTCCCAATTGACTTTCGAGGAAGAAAATTAATTAGAAAAGGAGACACCAGTCAGCATGCCTTCAGAGGTTCTATCCTAAAGTCTGAATCATTCTTGCACTGCATCAAAACCTTGAACAGCAAAACCAACCAAACATCTGGAACCCAACTATGTTGTTGGATGCACGCCTGCCACACCTTAAAATGAGCCTGGCATTGCAGGATTTATCTTGGATGTGAATTTAGGAAAGAATGCAAGTGGTTTAACTATTTTTTTTAAACAGCAAGGCTATAATTACTTTTTTAAAAACATATACATGGTGATTATAAATGCATTTTGAATTCTTGCTTTTACTTCTGTTGTCTAAAGCTGATGATGGCTTCATTGCAACCTTTGCTGGACCTCATATGTGATGTGGTATAGGAAAACAGGGAGTTACGATGTAATAACTCCATGGAATGATAAAATAGAAATACTTGCATTTTCCTACCCAGGCCAAAATGTTTCCGTCTGCTGTGGCCTTCAGACAAATTAATAGTGCTTAATTGCTTCAGGGCTGATATTTTGGGAGAAGCACCAAATTGAAATGGCAGAGATTTAGCATTTAGCATCCTCTTTAAATCTTTGCTTTTTATTTGAAAATTTGAAAATGAATCTTCCAGTTTATGAGTTGGACAGGCAGAATTTCTTAATGATAATAAGCGTCCTGCTAGAATTATTTGTAGCCAAAGCTTTCCACAAAGAAAGTCTTCATTCTTTCTTCATAAAATACATACAGATTTCTTCTTGAAGAACCTCTTGTGTTTGGCTGGAGGACTGCATGTCTGAAGTTGGAGCCTTACTTTTCTTTCAACACACCTGCATTTTTCCTTAGCTGTTCTTTTGATATAGTTTTAAAAGCCTCTTAAATCTTATTGTCTTACTTTATTTATTATGAAAGCTTTTAGGAGGCTCTCAAAGTAGATGTGAAATCATAAAACAAGATAATCTAAAGAATGATGGACACGGAAAATGGAATGGTGAAGGAAGAGAACTACAGCCTTTATGACATTTGAAGGGGCCTTTAAAGACCAGTAAACTGAAATAGAATTAAGAGAATAAACCGGTGGTTGGATTCAAATTTTTTTATTACCGGTTCTGTGGGCGTGGCATGGCTTGGTGGATGTGGCTTGGTAGGCGTGGCAAGGGAAGGATGCTGCAAAATCCCCATCCCCTCCCCACTCCTGGGGGAAGGTTACTGCAAAATCCCCATTCCCTCCCCACTCCACTAACCTGCTTTCCGGCTCTGTTCTCCTGTGCAGGGCAACAAAAGAAGACCCAGCTAATCAGCTGGGACTCGGGAGGCAGAGAATAGATGGGGGCGGGGCCACTCAGAGGTGGTATTTGCAGGTTCTCCAAGCTACTCAAAATTTCTGCTACCGGTTCTCCAGAACTGGCCAGAACCTGCTGAAGACCACCTCTGGAATAAACTCTAGGACCCCGGGAACTACCATCCCTACTATATTAAATGATGAGACCCATCATTTTTCTCTACCAAGACCCACTAGTATGATGATGATGAGCTAGTAGGTCTGCGAATTGCTTTGAGTTGGCTTCAGAGAAGAGGCCTTGAAATATAAAGAAGCATGTACACAACACCTGTTTTTTGTTTATAGGAATGGCTTTCTGTACAGAAGCTTCTGCTGCAGCTTAATGACCTGGAAAGAGATGCAGCTGCTTTAATGAGTTACTGGCAAAAGTTGTATTCATGCTTACATGTGTGCCAAATGGACTTTGTAAAACTGTATTAAGTAATACTTGACAGAAACACCCAGATCAGTAGGAAACACCCACTCCTTTACCAGATTCATTGGACTGGCTTTGTAGTTCCATTTCTTCTGTTCTTTGTAGTTTAAAATTCAAGTATATACCGTATATGGATGACGTATCAGAGATCCATGCTGTACAGCCATTTGACAGACTCTCAGAGCTGTGTAGAAGTTTGGATATTTTTATGGAAAATATTTTCCTAGAATTTCCTAGAAGTAATTATATACTTGCAAACAGAACAACCTTTAAAAAAAAAAAACAGCTATCCTTATTTCTGTGTCTATGACAACTTAGATAACACCTTTACTTGTTCATCCACGGTGAAGGTCACCCTCTTTTTCATCTACTGAATAGTTAGACAAAATAAAATTTCCATTTCTCGAGTGGGAGGAGAAGCAGAGTTTTCCAGAATTGTAATTTTAAACTCTGTAGTGGGAATTAGACTGTTCTAGTTCCTACAAAACTTTCTACTCTCTGCTTTGTACAGATTTGTCACACCCAATGCTTCAGTGGGTTTTCCCTTGAGAGGGATACAATACAATAAGACACTTTATCCCAGGGGTGAGGGATAAGAGAAGCTGGAGGCGGTGAGGCTGAGGCATAAAAGAGTGGCATAAAATTGTATGCTGGCATTTAGAGCTTTTCATTATCAGGCACACAACACAGCGTGAATTTTCCTTAGTTTACTCCCTGACCTTGTTTTAATCCCATGGTATCTTTTGTTGTTAATCTTAGAGGACTCCCTTTGGCTGCCTTCTGGGGATGGGGTGGGGGTGAAATTGCACAAATGTCCAGCCATCAGGTTTAATAGTTTTCCCAGCTATAGTAATATAATTTCTTACAATCAGGAGGAAGGTAAGCAGAAGGCTGTTTTAATGACTCAAAGCTTTCCCCCCTGTCTGTTTGAAAAGAAGAGTTTTATAACATCGTAGCATTTACTTCTTGAGAAGGAAAGTTTTATTATATACAGTACAGGGAAGGAAGGGCAGGGAACCTGAATGTGAAAGGTTTTTTTTTTGCAGAGTGATTCCTGACAAAAAAAATCGTCACCAATCTTTCACCATTCCTGGGAGTTTGTAAATTGTACTTGTTGGTTTATTTAATTTATAGGTTGCCTGACTTCCAAATGGGCGGCTTACAAGTAAAATTCAGCTGATGAAAAGAAAATGCAAAATCCAAATAAAGCAAGGCAAAGCAAACTGACAGGTCCAAAATTAAACCCAAGGCCTGGGAGAACAACCTGGCCCTCAGCGACTTCCTGAAGGGCGGCAGCCAAACAAATCTTCCTTTTGGAGTAAAAAAAAAACAAGGCAAACAGTGAGAGGGAAATAAAACAGCCTATGAAAGATCGGCTGCAAATTCTTCCTGTGTTTTTTTTTTTTTTAAACAATCTTGGCAAATGGCAATCGTTTGCTGTAACTTTTGCTTGAGACACTTACATCATATTGTTTCCTTTCCTCCAACCTTCCTACCCCCCACCCACTCATCCCCCCCCTTGCCCCCCCCCTTACCAAGATAAAAGATACAACAGCTCATAAAGGTGCCTCCTTTACTCAGAAAAAGTGATAGCTACCAAGGAAACTGTAACAATAAACTCTTGGTGTGCGTAGGTGTCGGTCTGTACTAAAAAAAAAAAAAACCTTAGCCTGGTATATTGCTCAGGGTACACAAAGATACGTGCCTGGGAGCATTTCCTTCTCCCTTCTTTCAAATGGTGCAAGGGAAAAAAAAACAAAAAACAGGGCTGGCAAAGCAGTTTTCTTATTAATTATTGAGGCCCAGGGAAGCTCTCGACACACAATCTTGTCTTTTGCACTAAATGCAAATAGATATTAAAGAAGCCACTCTACTTATGGTGAGTTGATTATTGTTTTACTGTTTACGCTGAGGCTGCGTATCCTTACTATGTTCTTGTGATCGACTGACGTCATTGTCATTTTCCCTGTTTACTTTATCCAACAGGATGGATACTCCCTCTCGTCCCACCCTAGTGCTAACTGGCCTCTTTCCTTTGACTCTAGGAAATGTGTTGACTCATGGCCTTTCAGAATTTTTTTTTTTAACTTCCCTTGCTTTGACTGAATATATATAACTTGTTTTCTTAAGTTTTTGCGGGTATTTATATGTATGGTATTCAGCTTTGTTCGGGTATTTTCTCACGTCATTATAGTTGTGCTTTTAAAGTTGTAGCAATGTTTCAGCAGAATTTCATCTGCCATTATCAGGCTTGTGTATTGGGTTCGTCTTGGGTACACAAGCCTGATGATGTCAGATGAGATTCTGCCAAAACGTCACTACAACTTTAAAAGCACAATTATAATTACGTGGGAAAATATCCGAACAAAGCTGAATACCATTCATATAAATACCCACGAAAACTTTAAAAAAATATATACAGTATATGTATGTATGTATGTATGTATGTATGTATGGTATTCAGCTTTGTTCAGGTATTTTCCCACGTCATTATAATTGTGCTTTTAAAGTTGTAGCAACGTTTCAGCAGAATCTCATCTGCCATCATCAGGCTTCTGTATTGTGTTTGTCTGTAAGTCAGATTTTTACAGTTGTTTCAGTTTTAAATTTGGGGCTAGCCTACTGCTGTGCCAGAATGGTTTTTTCTTCATCCTGATTGGTTGGGAGTCTTGGTCTGTGTTTATTGGTCTTGGAGTTTGCTGTGTTCTGCTTGATTGGTATTTCTAATATCTTCTGTCTGTTTTGTAGCGGGTTTTTTTTTGTCTTGATTGGCTGGCAACATTGTGTTTCGTGTATTGGGGGCTTTTAGTGCGGCTTGGCTTCGGTTGAATGGCTGGCTATCATTTATTAAGAAACTAGGTTTCATCTGGGTGGCTGGCTGGGGTGTGTTTGGGCTGGAGGTATCAGGGGGCGTCTGTTTGTGCCCAGGCGTTTGCTTGGCTTGTGGTGTGGAGATTTTTTTTGTTTGTGAGTGCAGGCTTCCAGATAATTGACAGTTTGGTGTAGTCATCTCTTCTATTCATGCTTTCAGGTCTTTTTTCAATCTCTATGGCTTCTCTGATAATTCTGTAGCTGGGGTTTTCTATAGTGGCTAGGGTTTTGGTGCCATTGAAGTCGATGCTATGACCTGTGGCTTTCATGTGTTGGACTAGTGTTCCAGCTTTTTTACTGCATTTTTGTGTTCATCCAGGTAGGTACTTATTCTTCTATTGGCCTGTCTGATGTATGTGGCAGGGCATGATGCACAGGGGACTTCATATATGCCTTGGTTTTTCAGGTCAATTTTATCTTTGGGGTTTCTTAGGATGGCTGCTATTTTTCTGTCTGTTACGAAGACAGTCTTGATGTGATGCCTGTGTAGTTTAGTGTCTTACTGATTTTGTCTGTAATGTATGTATGTATGTATGTGTGTATATATACATATACATATACATATACATATACATATACATATACATATACATATACATATACATATACATATACATATACATATACATATACATATACATATACATATACATATACATATACATATACATATACATATACATATACATATATATATATATATATATATATATATATATATATATATATATATATATGATGGTACTTTTTAAAATCTGAGTGAGATTAGCAAAAGATTTTGCTTAGAAATTGTAGCAGTTTGGGTCTTTAAAGCCATCAGTGCAATAAACATAGAAGGACAGACAGGGAAACCAGCAGTCTGATGTGTCTCCAATTTTGGGCCATAGGCAAAGGACCATGAGAGTTATCACCCCAAATATCTGGACGATTCCAGATTAATGATTCCTGCAAATAACTGTATTATTGTACCTCAATAACTGTTTGGTTTGGCACAGCAACCAAACAGGACATGTAGAGATTTCAGTGGATAGTTAGGACTGCAGAAAAAAACTATTGCAACCAGCCTGCCTAAAGATAGTTTTTTCCCCCTGTGCCATCACTCTGCTAAACACTTAATCCCCACAGCACTGTCTCATATTTTCTCATCTTCTCATCTTTCCCACTATCTCCTCCTATTGGTTTCTTATGATTTATCAATTGTGGTTTGTAACTTATGATGAATGATTGTAACTATGATTTATGACCTATGACCTATTACTTGCTGGTTATATGTACACTTGTGAGCTTATGCGCCAGAGACAAATTCCTTGTGCATTTGATCACTCTTGGCCAGTAAGGAATTCTATTCTAAATTGTTGAAACATTAGCAGGCCACATATGGTGATCGATGCCAGCCACAAGCAGTGAAAAGAGGATGAAGGTAAAAGAACATAACATACATTACTCCTAAGCTTTTGTGCATGGACATGGCCTTGTGTATGTGAGATAAGACTCCTAGTAACTGCTTGGACCAATCTATGCAGTTTGGCTGAGAGGAAACCACTGCCTTAAAGTCACCACCAGCTGGCTTCAGGCCTAAGGCAGGACCTTAGTCTTCCTGTTCCTAGCTCAGGGCTTTCTGTGCTGTGGCCTTAACCACTATACCAAATGGTTCTCACTCTTAGGAGCAAATAGGCACCCTTACAGCAGAAACAGGTATGGCCCAAATCAGTTTCTGTCCCTTGTTTAAAATAAAGGAATTGAGATCACTCAGAAGAAGAGGAATACATGTTTAGCTGGATCAGACTCCAAATAAGACAAAAATATATTTCATTTACTTAGAAGAATATCACTGAACTCCCGGGGCTTATTTCTTGATTGACATTGAATGAAACTATAAATATACTTCCTTTAACATCTGTGTTGATTATCTTGGGAATATGTAAATGTATTTAAATCTAGCTCATAATTGGTCAAAAGGCAGGTGATTACTTAGCTAAAACTCCTTTAATTAGCTGACAGCACTCTTAAATGCAGTCTGCCATATATGTAGAATGTTCAAATTAATTCTTGTTCATCAAATTACCCTTTTTTTATAAATTGTTTTTAATTTAAGACAACAACAAAAAAGGCAATAGGAATGCAAGGCTAAGATAGCTAAATGCATAGAGTTGCTCCACCATCATTCTTGATTAATTTACAGGATGATAAATTTACCCAAGCAAATGTATACTATCTTCAACAATTTATTAGCTTTAAAAATTATTTTCTTCATAACTCTGTGTTATTTCACTTAAAATAGATGGAGTGCTATGGTCAATGCAGAGTCCAGCTTTCCCTATCTGGCTCCTTCCAGATTGTATTGTAAATTCATTCCCCAGAATTTCTAGCCTACAGGGCAAAAGGCTGGGTGCTCTAGAATTGCAATCCTGACACATCTGGAGAACACCAAAGAGAAGAAAGGAAAATGTAGTGACTAGAGTTGCCTCGGGGCCACTTTCATGAAAAATACTTTCGGGAAGGTGTGAGCAACGAACATGAATCACTTCTGTGTGCAAAACCTTTTAATCAAATGGCTTATTATTCCGAAAAGAACACTTGTTCTTTTTTTCCCTCCCCCATTATGTGAGGCATGTGAAAGTAAGCTTATTGTTAAGTTGGTTTGCATGAGAAATGGGGTTTTCCAAACCAAGTGTTATAGTTGATTTATATCCTGCATTTTTACAAGATGGCAAACATATCCAACACATTTACTTTGTCCTATTTTCCCCACGTGTTATGTAAGGTGAGTTGGGCTGAAAGACAGTGACCGGCCCAAAGTGACCGGCCTAAAGTGGGACTTGAACTTATGGTCTTCCACTTTCTAGCCTGCTATCTTAACCACTAGACCACCCACTTCCTCTCATAGTTTTGTGAAAGTTTTGGTTTTGAAGTAAACCCCTCTGGGAAGTGGCTGGATTTACCAATTGGGATAAGCCTTGTATGGCTTTTATTGACTTGTATGGCTTTATCTTGGTATCTTGCATGAACCTGACTATTGTGGTTAATAAATCATGGTTTACAGTTTATTGTATTGTACAAATCTGTCCAGTGATTTATTGTCTGTCCTTTGAGGTAGACCAAGCTAGGGAAAACTATTATAAATACTAATCCTGGTCCTGGTCCTCAAGGTTATTCTTACATCCTATTCAACATGCTATGGTTTAATGAATTTAGTCAATGTCTGGAATACTCTACCCGACTCTGTAGTTTCTTCCCCAAACCCCAAAAACTTTAACCTTAGACTGTCTACTATTGACCTCACCCCTTTCCTAAGAGGTCTGTAGGGGGCGTGCATAAGCGCACCAATGTGCCTACCGTCCCTGTCCTATTGTTTCTCTTATTCTTCTTTTATTTTTCTTATATGTACCCATTTCATGTATTCACAACTATGTATACACTTATACTTATTATCTTGTAAACAATTGGCAAATCAAATCAATCAATAAATAAAATATTTATTTGCAACAGCAATTTGAGCAAAACTTTTAAAAAGGTGAAATGAGATGCCTTTGTCTGTCTTGTGTATCTTAGCAGACCAGGTATACATTCCTCATGATTTTTCACAGTTTGCAATTCTTTGAAATACTGAAGCCACAAAATGAATAGCTGCACTTTGCCTTGTACTAGCGGAGCCAAGAAGTGAAACATTTTGCGACAAGCATCTGTGAAGATTTCTAAGAATAAGACTCACTATATAGTTCGTCTGCTTTTCTCTGAAATCCTGCTTGGCTGACAAACTCGGTACAGATGGTGCCAGAAGGCCCCCTTATGCCAAAAAGAAAAAGGGATGAAGGCAAGGCATATTTTGTCTACGAATGGAGATAGCCGGCTTTTTTAAAAAATAGGTGTGGGCTAACATTATTACCTATTAGGATGAGGAGACTTAGGGTGCTTTGCAGTGGATCCCTGCCAAAACCTAGCTTGGATGCTCCCATTTCCTTGATATGGAAACCTAAGGTAGTGTTGCTGCTTTCATGGTCTCAAGTAAAGCAAGAAAGAGTGGAATAGCACTGGAGATCCCTGCCTTTCTTTAGCTTGGTTATTTCCTTATCAATTGAAGCTGTTTTAGGAGACAACTGGAATTCAAGAACAAGAAGCTAAACTTAAAGGCACTTGGGACCCCTAAATGTATTGATTTTATTTTTCTCTATATCAGCGGTTGCCAACAGGTGGGCCGTGAGAAAATTTTGATGGGCTGCAGAGAAATCTCACCCCCAGAGCACCCCCCCAAAGCAATTAATCCAGGCTGCGCGGAAACATAAGGCTGCTCAGCCCACATGGCCGGCAGGAACCCTCCCCGCCCACTCACTCCTTACCCAGCAAACTTGTCTGCTAAGTTGCTATTTTTCCTTTTTCCGACCATCATCTGTTCTGCTCTGCCAGGATATTTAGATTAGCTAGGAAGCAGGAAATGGTTGGATTTCTTGCTTTCTAGCTAAGCACAGCCGAACCTCCCTTAGGACTGAAGGTTTGCATGCAAGCAAATTCAGTGCAGATTCACGGCAAGCAAATTTGAGAGACTGAGCTAGCCGGTGGCAGATAGATAGATCACTGAATGATTCTGTGAGCAACTCAATCTGCCTACTTTGCCTGATTTTGGATAAAAGTTGCTCTTTTTTAAAAATAAAAAATTCAATATTTACATGCATGGTGTGTTTTGAGTTAATTTTGTGAGTTTGCTTGCTAGCAAATTTTGTGAGTTTGCTTGCAAGCAAATTTTATGTGACAGACTGAACAGATAGATAGATTTCTGAATGAATCTGTGATTCTGTGAGCAACTCAATCTGCCTGCCTGCTTTGCCTGATTTTGGGTAAAAGTTGCTCTTTTTTAATAAAAATTCAATATTTATATAAATATTTATAATATTTACATACAATCCATGCCAAGCCAGTCACATGACCACCAAGCCACACCCACAAATTAGGCCATGGCCACAGAACCACTTAGTGGTCCCTGGGATCTAAAATTAATGAGTTTGGTGGTCCCTGAGGTCCAAAAGGTTGGCGACCCCTGCTCTATATGGTATCTTGAAAATTAGCAGAGAGCTACCTTTGATGGAATATGAATACTAAAACATTGAAAAGCAGTCTTTTAGATATTAAGAATGCTCTGCTGAATTGGCAGGAAAAACATAATACATAAAGCATTCGCTTACAAAAAATTAGCTCCTGAGTAAAGGATTAGACAATCTAAACAATTCATTTATATTAACGTTTCTGATTTGGTGGCTCAGAATGATTGGAGGAGAATCTGAAGCCTCATGAAGAATTCATTAGATAGCTAATACATTTATAATAATACATTAATAATAAGCTGGGTAGCTAATAACAACATAAAAACAGCCATTTTAACCTATGATTTCAAGCAATCAGGTTTTCAGTTTTCTCCTAACTTCCCAGGAGGTTTCTGGTTTAGATTTTTTAGTATCCAAAATCCAGAATCATTTTTGTTGTGACTGGTATTTTAAGAATTGTTATTTGCACAGTTATTAAGCCGGTTGCTTTTTCAAGGTGGGTTTGGGGTGGAAGTATAGGACATTGGTAAAAGAGAGAAAATGATTGGAAAGAACAAAAATCCTATTGTATGAATGTTGAAAAGAGAAATGTAATGGCTTAAAAAAAAACTATGCCAATAAAAGTGGTGTCAGCAGCTTCCAAACTGTGGAGTCCTTGGTACTCTCTGAGCTTGGTTGTTTTCTTGAAAACATTTCATTACCAAACTAGGCATCATCATCAGTGCTAGCTCAGAGAGCATCAAGGACCCCACAGTTCAATCCTGAGCTACAAATATTTTCTTCTATCAATTTTCAAAGTGTGTTTGAAGTTTGTAAATTCCTGTAGTTCAGGCAAGGATAGTGAATGCTTCAATCTAAAACTGTGAATTCTGGATCAGAAATTAAACATTTGAAGGGCATTTCATGAGAGAAATCTAAAGATTTAACTTACAGAGCCTCTTTCACACAAACTACCAAAATAAAGTTAACTATGTTTTTAAGTAAAGCCAGATGTGTTCAGGTTGTTTTGTTTATTTAACATATTCACCATAAATTTGATTATGCGACTAATTAGAACATTATACTTAAATTTTCCTTCCCCTTGTCTGTTTTCTCTGCAGAATCTTATGGCAAGAGCCCTTTATGATAATGTCCCAGAATGTGCAGAAGAATTGGCCTTCCGGAAAGGTGATATTTTGACCGTGATAGAACAAAACACTGAAGGATTGGAAGGATGGTGGCTCTGCTCTTTACATGGCCGACAAGGCATTGTTCCTGGAAACCGTGTGAAACTTCTGGTAGGCCCTGTACAAGAGAGTCCATCTCACCAGGACTTGCCAAATTCAGGACCAGCAACTCAGTCCCCTAATCAGCAAAAAGTCTACCAAGTGCCAAATGCTCATACCTCTCCTCGGGATCCCATCTATCAAGTTCCCCCTTCTTATCTGAATCAGGGAATCTACCAGGTACCTACTGCCCACGATGTTTACCAAGTGCCTCCATCCGGGCAGAGAAGTTTTGGTGGAGTTGATGCAGGCAATAAGGTTGGTGCAGACTGATATTTCAAGCATCTGCTTCCAAAGCATTTGCATGAAACACATTACTGTGGAATTGAAAAAGCGTCTGAATTTGGTGAGCTTTTCTACATAAATGGCATTTAATGTGTCAGAAGGGAAGCATGTTTATAACCAGGAGGGACGAACAGCCATTGTGGTCAAAGCACTACAGGGATAATAGAATTAGACAATTCCTCTGA
This sequence comes from Notechis scutatus, assembly GCF_049901735.1. Lineage (NCBI taxonomy): Eukaryota > Metazoa > Chordata > Lepidosauria > Squamata > Elapidae > Notechis > Notechis scutatus. The sequence goes on along the minus strand of NC_142011.1, from coordinate 142,939,610 downwards.
ATTCTATCCTCTAAATGTATGTATTCAAATCAGAATTCAAATCAGAAACAGGAACGGTAGTTTGGACCAACGGTAGTTTGGACAGTTTGGGACTAGTCCCATACTAGCACAAATAATGCTTGACCACACACCCAAGGGACTTGTGTCTCTCTTTCATTCATGCTACAGAGTACGTGGAATTGAGTCAACCTTGATAGATTCCAAAGAATTGTAAACAAATGACCCTTAACTTTATTTAACTAATTCAACTCAAATTGTAAATTAACTAGCTGTATCCTGTTATGAAGACCTAAAATATTTAGGGGCTCCTATGGAAAGGATTAAGAATTTAGAATTGTGTGGACATAAATCCACACCGATAGTACTAAGTGTGGTTCACATTATCTGCAGCTTCCTAGAGCATATCACCTAGACACTTCGTTGGCCACACTTCCTTTATTTGTACCAAAATTATGCAAATACCAGCTTTAGATAAAAGTGCCTATTTGTTTAAAGAATTTAAGCTGCAGGCTACATGGAAAAAATGATGCAAGAGTGGCATTATTACTATGCCAGGAATAACAGGATGTCTGGATAACCATAATTAAAAGGGTAACTCAGTGTAAAATCTAGAGCAAAGAAAGTGTCACCTGGCACTCCTCTAGAGCGTTAACACGTCCTTGGCATGAGTCAAGGTAATTGCCTCTTAAAAGCTGGCGGAAAAAAATATTTATTTTTTAAATAAAACCTTTCCACTTCCTCTGATAATGAAACTGGAAAGCAGAATATTATCAGAATATTCTTGGGAATACTTAGGTCTTTTTATTTAGCCATTATGAATGTGTTACAATGACATACAACAGCTAGGAAGTACAAGTCTGGCAGTGCCAAAGTTTAATCTTAACACTGCAGTTGATAGGAGCAGAAGTTCTGATGGCCTTTTCAACTGTGAATCCTTCCAGCTCACCTTGAATCACACACCCCATTTAATTTAGAATAACTCAAATTCCATTTTCTATTCAGCCTTTTTTTGGGGGGTGGGGTGGGGTGGAACCTTATCTGATATTTTGATTGTGGATTCCTCCCTCCTTCCCCCATTGCAATCGACATATTTTCTATAGACAACAAATTACTTTCTTGTTCATTTGTTTACTGGGCAAACCATCCAGAGATACCTGATTTAATCACGGGGGGAAATATTTGTGTCCATTTGGGGGAGAGGACAGAGATTCGAGGGCAGACAAGGAAATGAAATGGGAGTATAAAAACCCCACTGAGGCATAACCCATCTGTTCTAACCCTTGTCTTTACAAAAAATCTTTTCACAAATTACGTCACTAAAAATATTGTTACCAAATTTGGGCAGCTTGTGGGTGTGGGTGATTTGGAGATTGCAAAGTAGGATTTGGGGATAGCAGATGACAGATGGCCGACTGGGTTCTATGAATTTTGAAACTAGTGTAAATTATGTCGAAACTGATTTCATCTGCTTAACTAAATTCCAATATAAAATACCTTGATACGAAACCATTTCTTTGCCACTGCTATCTCTTCTTTTTCCTCCTCCTCCTCCTCCTCCTCCTCCTCCTCCTCCTCCAAAGTGCTACTCTGAAAAGGCTGACATCACTGTGTTGGAAACTCTTTTGGACTTAAACTATGTCAAAACTTATATTTGAGGAGTGACCGTCAAGTCAGTGGTGGCTAACTTTTTTGGGCTCCTGTGCTAAAAATTGTGCGCACACTAGCACGCATGCACTCACATGCCAGCACCCAAATGGCAATGTGCGCCCCACCTCCCCACGTCCTCTGCGCATGCACGTGCAATTCCCCCCGCCACCACCTTACCTGCACTGCGCCTCACAGCTGATTTTTTTGGCTGGTTTGAGGCCTTTTTCGGCCTCCCAGAGGCTTGCAAAAAGCCTCTGCAAGGCTTTTCAGGACAAATTATAGGCCCATTTCATCACTTCAGTGACCAAATGGGCCTATAATTCGTCCTGAAAAGCCTTGCAGAGGCTTTTTCCAAGCCTCTGGGAGGCCGAAAAGGCCTCAAACCAACCAAAAATCTGTGAGGCGCGTGCATGTGCAGTGAGGTAAGTTTGCCTGCAGCTCGCGTGCCAGCACAAATGGCTGTGCATGCCACTTGTGGCACGCGTGCCATAGGTTTGCCATCACGGGTCTAGTGGATAGTTGGAGCCCAAAGCAAAGTTAATATGAATACAGATAGTCCTCAGCCTATGTCCACAACTGATCCCAACATTTCTGTTGCTAAGTAAGACAGTTGTTAAGTGAGTTGAGCCCCATTTTATGATTTTTTTTGCCACAGTTGTTAAGTGAATCACTGTAGTGGTTAAGTTAGTAACACAGTTATAAAGTGAATCTGGCTTCCCCATTGACTTTGTTTGTCAAAAGGTCTCCAAAGGCGATCACGAGACTCTGGGAAATGGCAATCATCATAAATATGAGACATTTGCCAAGTGTCCGAATTTTGATCGCTTGATCATGGGGACGTTGCAATGGCTGTAAGTATGAAAAATGGTAATAAGTCAAAACAAGTGCTGTTGTAATTTGAAATTGTCACTAAACGAATGGTTGTAATCCTACCTGTACTCAAGGTTAAAATCAAAGCCAAATTAACAGATAACAGGTAATCAGAGTTGGGAGGGACCTTGTAGGTCATCTAGTCCAACCCCCCACCCAAGTAGGAGACCTTACACCATTTCTGACAGATAGGAGTCCAATCTCTTCTTGAAGGTCTCAAGTGATGGCGCTCCCACAACTTCCGAGGGCAAGCTGTTCCGTTGGTTGATTGTTCTCACTGTCAGAAAGTTTCTCCTTATTTCCAGGTTGAATCTCTCCTTGTTCAGTTTCCATCCATTATTCCTTGTATGGCCTACAGGTGCTTTAGAAAACAGCTTGACCCCCTCCTCTCTGTGGCAGCCCCTCAAATATTGGAAGACTGCTGTCATGTCTCCCCTGGTCCTTCTTTTCACTAGACTAGCCATGTCCAGTTCCTGTAACCGTTCTTCGTATGTTTTAGTCTCCAGTCCCCTAATCATCCTGGTTGTTCTTCTCTGTACTTTTTCTAGAGTCTCAATATCTTTTTATAATGTGGTGAACAAAACTGGATGCAGTACTCTAGGTGTGGTCTTACTAAGGCTTTATAGAGTGGTATTAGTACCTCACATGATCTCGATTGTATCCCTCTGTTAATGCAATTTAGGATTGCATTTGCTTTTTTGGCTGCTGCTGCATACTGCTGGCTCATATTTAGTTGGTTGTTCACTAAGACTCCAAGATCCCTCTCACAGTTACTGCTATTGAGCCTGGTTTCACCCAGTCTATATGTGTACTTTTGGTTTTTCTTGCCTAAGTGTAGGACTTTACTTTTCTCTACATTGAATTTCATTTTGTTAGATAGGGCCCAGTGTTCTAGTCTGTCAAGATCCATCTGGATCTTGAGCCTATCTTCTTGGGTGTTAGCTATTCCTGCCAGCTTAGTATCATTTACAAATTTGGTAAGTTCCCCTTCTATTCCCTCATCTAAATCGTTAATGAAGATATTGAAGAGTACTGGGCCTAAGACGGAACCTTGTGGCACCCCACTGCTTACTTCCCTCCACGTAGACTTAGACCCATTAAGGACTACTTGTTGAGTACGGTTTGCCAGCCAGTTGCGAGTCCATCTAGTGGTGGTGCTATCTATTCCACTTTTTTCTAGCTTATTAAGAAGTAGGTCGTGGTCTACTTTGTCGAATGCCTTGCTAAAATCTAAATATATTATGTCCACAGTATTTTGCTGGTCTACTAATTTAGTCACTATGTTGAATTACATAGCCTAAAACTGTAACCCTAAAAAATACGAGATGGAATCCCATCATATATTTCCTATTTGCAGAAAAATCTGTATATTGATGAACTCCTAGTTTCATGCCTCCGGGAGTCACTTTTTTGGGAATATTAAATATAAATTTAATAAAAATCAAATAATAAAATAAATACTTGACACCTAAAATATGAATATCATTCCTTCAACTGACAACACCTGTCCTTAGCAGATTTAATGAGCTGCTATGCTTAAAACAGGCAATACTTGCAAGCATTCTGTGTGTCTTGGCAAAGCTGTGGAGTTAAAAATATTCCATCTCACACAATCTCAGAGAGCCTTATTAATAGCAGAGGGTCAAAATATCTGGAAGCCTTCAGCCAGCCTGCAAATGGCTTGCTCCTGTTTTTCTAGCAAGATTTTCTCGTGTAAACCACAGTTTGTCAACATCCTTTTCCAATGAGAAGGCAAGATGATAAGCTAATGAATAAATGCAACACATCTCTCCATTTACAACTTTCTTTTTAAGATGTGGATATGGCTTATTTTCACAGCCATAATTTATATAGAGGAGAAAGGAGTACATATTATTTATTCAGCATCAATGTAGAAAATAGAGAGGTTTCCAGTATTGTCCTGGGTATAGCATAAGACAACAGAAGGAAACGTTAGAAAAAGAGAGTATGTAAGTACGCATACACATCAAGGACAAAAAGATGACTCCTTGCATACATAATTATATTTAATCTAGTATTTGCACGCAACACCCTGAGGTGACCATAACATGAGAAAATAGAGTTTCAGAGCTGGTATAAACATTCGCAAATGAAAACATTTTCTCGGCATGAAAAATATGTCACGAAAGAGCAAACTAGCATATCAGGAAATGAGTTGTACAGAAACTTGGTGCCACTTAGTCCGTGTGCCTCTATCAAAATAGAAGATATCTGCAGGGACCAGTTGTTCAAAGAGATCTTTGAAAAGCTGCCTATGAAAGGGAGTGGGCACCGCGCTGCTTACAAGTGGCTAATTCCCTCTGTGGAACACAGTGTTTGCTGCTTAACAGTTTCCATTAGATAAGCACTGAGCATTATAAAACCATGCTCACACAGCAGTTATTGTTGCTGGCAGGCATGGCAAGGCAGGTCAGAGAGACGTCTCCAGGCAGGTGATTAGAGTGATGCCATGACTGAGGAATGCGAAGGCCATTGCTGGATCAACTTCTCTTTTGGTGCTGAAATAAGCTCTGAAAACAAATGCTTTCAAATTGGCTGAGATCAATGATGGATGGCTTTGAATCCCTTGTTGAAAATGAGATTCTCAACCAGGATTGCTTGTCACAAAAATAAATCAAAAAGGCTGAGTTGCTGCTTACATTTACAACATGTTTGCTGCTTCTGTCTAAAAATCCATAATTCTGGCTGTCTAAAAAGGCAATAATTCTTGAACAATCTTGAGGGAAAACCTGACGGCTTTTTAGGTTTTTCCCACCAGCAGTGATGAATGTCTAGATTTAACTGCTATTGTTCATTCTTTAGTTTTGTGGTGTTTTTAAAATCACTTAAATGGTTTTTCAATCTGAGAATTCCTTTTTCTTGCCTGTAGCTTTCAGGACACTTAATGTAAATGGGAAATTGTGGCAAGGTTGGGGTGGGAACTGCCTGGCTTTACTATTGCCAAGAACAGCTTGTGAGAATGGTATGGAAGTGCACTTGGTCAGTCTGGTGGACCAAGGCATTCTGGGCTGTGGGCAGGAGGCTTGGAATTGTCCATCTGACATCCTGCCCATTTGATTTATATCCATCATGGGTAATGCTATCTTGCTATAATGACCTGGGCTTAGAAGATAAGTGAACATCCCCACTTTGGGGAAACTTCATACCCTTGAACAAGATGCTGCTAATCTTTTGAATGTGTGTATTTGGACACTTTCTGATTTAAATAATGATAGAACAGTTTCTAAGCACCTGCCTTGATCACATGAGTAAAATATGAAGAGAGTTGAAACCACGATAGACTTTCCTGGATTGGTAAACTGAATTTTTATCGATTACTGAATAATCAACAATTATGGGTTATAAATCCTTGCCAATCTAGTATTATAAGCCTAAAGATTTATCTGACTTTTGCCCAAAGTTAAGTAGACATTCTTTATAAACAGTATAACCTTAGGCTCTCTTGACCTTCTCAACTACTTTCTGAATACCTATGGAATCTTTCTAAATATTCTTTGGATGTTGGGAACTGAACTTATGGCATTATATTATAAGGACCCTAATTCTGTGAAATTCTCTCTCGTTATAGACCTGCCAGATCCATCACATTGCTTCTGTAGAGCAGCAGTGAAAATGTGTGTAGTTTATCAATTTTTCTCTGTACATTCGTATTTTTAGGATACTATTAGTTTTTCTCCTGTATTTGTGTATATCCTTCTTCAGTGCTATTGTTTTTATATTGATTGAATGGTTGTGAAACTGCAAGGTAAATAAAATGTAGAATAAATCAGAAGTGATTTGAAGTTAATCTGCAGAAGATATGTGCAGCAGTCTGCTTTTAACTCTGCCCTGCTGTTGATATATTATTATTGTTGTTGTTGTTGTTGTTATTATTATTATTATTATTATTATTATTATTATTATTATTATTATTATTATTATTATTATTATTATTATTATTATTATTTTCCTTCTTAGAATGGCAGCTGAAGCCAGTTTGACCAGAGCTGGAATAAACAAGCTATGATTTTCATAATATAGTACAGTATGGTGCAGTCCATTAATTTTTTCCTCAAAGAATGTAGCAATTATGATGAAGTCGTGGGAGGCTTAGAGTCAAGTCTCTAATGGGATGGGAGGTTGAAGTGAGAGTACTGCGAGTGAGGGGAGGTTTCACAGGTAGATTATTTAGACATTTCTGTGAGTGTGAATGATTAGGAGAATCAGCAGAAATGCTCAGATAAACTGTGTTTCCCAGCATGTGTATAAACCTATTTGGAAAGGGGGACTAGCAGTGTGGTGCCTGTTGCCACTAATAGCTCATGACCCTTCTTGAGTCGGGGAAGTGGAATTGCTAAACACCACAGCCTCAAACTGCTGCTAATAAATGCCAAATTGTATGCACAGTTTGGTGGTAGAACCCGGTTCATGAAGACTGAGGCGCTAAATAAATAAATTGAATGAATGAATGAATGTGTATATCTGGATCCTGAAGATAATTAATGAGAGTAAGAAAATTTGACCATCCTTGAAGTTAAAGATGTGCTCTTTCCTAAGGAGACCCATCTTGATGGCACAGTGGTTAGAATACAGTATTGCAGACTACTTCACTGCTCACTGCCAGGAGTTTGATTCTGACCAGCTCAGGGTTGACTCAGCCTTCCATCCTTACGAGGTTGATAAAATGAGGACCCAGATTGTTGAGGGCAATATACTGTTTCTCTCCAAATAGCTTAGAGAGGCACTATGAAGCAATATATAAGTCTAAGTGCTATTCAATCTCTCAGTTCAGCTTTAGTAGACAACTTCCACTGGGTTTTCTATTTTCCTTTTTTGGTGAAATTTCAGTTCTAAATGAAGATTAACTAGATCAAGGGTCTTCAAGCTTGGCAAGTTTAAGACTTGTGGCCTTCAACTCCCAGAATTCCTGAGCTAACATGACTGGAGGAGGAATTCTGGGAGTTGAAGTCTACAAGTCTTAAAACTGTCAAGTTTGAAGACGCTGAGCTAGATCCTCTCCATCCAGGGTTTAGACCTGTCAATGGCAAAGAAACAGCATTGGCCATTCTGTTAGATTATCTTTACTGGGACTTGGATAAACACAATGTCCTTGTAAAGCCCTATTCAGTGGGGTCCCAGGGTGATCTTACAAACCACTTCCTTCTGCTTGTCCTGTATAATCACTGAGGGTTCTGCTCCATAAGAAATGATGGACACATGGATTTGAAGGCAAAATTCCTCTCTGGCAGCCTCAGCTCTTTGGAACTCCGATACATATCCGGCTCCTTCTGTGTAGATCTTCTGCAAAGTAATTGAAATGAATTTGTTCAGGAAAACTTTCAAATTTTAGAGGTGATGTTTGGGATTTTGACAATGTACCTTTGTATATGTGCTCTGTTTTATGGGTTTAGTTGCATACTGTTACCTTTTATGTTTATAAATTGCCTAGGTCCTTATAAATAGTCCTTATAAATGGCCTTCTGAAAAGCCCTGAAAAATACTAGAAAGCTTACGGATCCCTGATAACACAAAGCCTGCATGGTGGTTGTATTGTTACATCTTTCTTCTCATGGTCTTGTTAATCTACTTTTATTGCTTTTCCTATGTTAAAAATCTTCTGATTCCTGTTTTTTTTTTTTTTGCAGAGTCACCTTGTGTGAGATGGGCAGCCATATAAATTTGGCGACCAAAGAAACAAATGAGGATAACAAATGATTGGTGCTCTCTGAGTTTGGTTATTTTCCTGCAGACATTTCATTAGCAACATAACATCATCAGCACTAGTACTTGATTAGCACTGATGATGTTACCTAGTTCGAGTAATGAAGTGTCTGCAAAAAGAAAAAAAAAACTCAGGGAACAACAAGGACCCCTCATTTCAACCCTGAGCTAGAAATATTGCCCTTTTAAAAAATAAATAAATATCTAACAAACAACTTGAGGCTAATAAATCATAATATGAAATATATTCTATCATAACTTGTTCACATAATCTGAGCATGTCCATCATAGATGAACCCAAATAAGTAGAAAATTTGACGGGTTGAACCCATATAGAGATATGCCTATTTTATGTGATTTGGTATGGGTTTAATTAATGGATAACCACTATATGCTATATAGAGCTTTGTAGATTCTGACACTGTTCCACTGCCCCTCAATGTACCACTGGTGCTAGGATCAGATATGGAGAATAATGATTAGTAAATAACATGTACGTACATGTCCTTAAAAGGTTTAGTGTTATCAAGGATAAGTTTGATGATTGATGGGAAATCATTTTACTCTTTATCCTACACTTTTCTCTCCCCCCTTTTCCCATTTCCCCACTATTTTTATTTTCATTTGTAGTTTTATATCTTGATAATTTTAATAAAATTATTAAGAATAAGTCTGGATGAACTAGATGGAAATACTTAATCAGATGTAGTCACAGGTGCTACCCCACATCTCTTTCATTTTATTTTCAAATGAAAGGATATTTTAGCCAGCAGAGAAGCTAAAATGCATTCTTGAACGTGTGTCCATGGCACCATTTATTACAATGTTGTTTATTCCAGGTCTGAATCTTGGCACTGACAACAAATGCTGTGGCGGAGCTCGAGCTCATAATTAAATCCCCGTCAAAAGCAGCACAAAGGGATTGTGTATGGTAGCAAAGCCAGAGCCTGCAATTTGTTATTAAAAATGTATTTCCAAAATTGGTAGGCTACCAAGTGTTTAAAGTATTGTACCACAGACTAAATAGAAAGATAACTCCAATCAAAAGCCTCTCTCCGATCATATAAACATCTCTGAGGAAACTGTTCAAAACTCTGCTTTCCATGAGACTCTGTTAAAACCCTTACCAAAAGAAAAGAGCTTCTCTTTTTTCTCCATCCCATTTGAGATTGGCAAAAGCTCACTCAGTAATGAGTCTCATCGTCATACTCTTCCATGTTCCCATGTCTTTCCTTCCAGTTAAGCTGCAATCACGACCTCAATTAAGAAAGAGAGAGAGGAGGGGAAAAGATTGAAAATTTTTTTAAAAAAAACATTTTCTCTGGCCCATTATTGTTTTCTGCTGTTGTTCACATGCGCTTTGAAAGCCAGAGGCTGTGGTTATGGTGAAAGCAGCTAAATTTTGTTTGTTCTTTCTGCACAAGATATTTTAACATCAAAGGGAGGAAAAACATCTGCACTATTTGAAGATTGTGAGCCAATTTTTCCATTTGGAGAATAATCCCACCCACCCCCCGTACCCTGTGTGCCCTCATTTCAACCTTAGTCGCATAATGCCCAATTTCTTGCTACATAATTCTCAAAGTGAAGTTTACTTTAGAAAAGGAGGTCAAAAAATCAATGTACAGTTTCATTTCTCATTTTAAATATGCCAAAATAGTTGTGGTTCTAGTGAGCAGGATGCCCTAATTCTCTGCTATCACTTAAATTTCTTATTTTTTCCCCCCTCGAAGTTATTGCTTTTATTCAGTTCTGGAAAACGTTCTGCAAAAATGAGGTTATCTTATAAAACAATGGTTTCAAAAGTTCACACTTTCATGGTGACAAAAGTATTGTCTTCAGATGGTTGGGCCATATTAATAGCAAAAGTGTAAACTATGCTAAATGATGCTCTTAATGATCAACTAATCAAAACAGTACAAAGGATACACGTTTTCAAATTCTCCAAAACATTCCATCAAGCAATTTTGGGGTGTAGAAGACACAGAGAAAGACCCAAAGGAAGCCAGAAATCACAGCCACCAGGTCTTCTTTCCAAAGTCAGCTCCTAAATGCAGATTGTAGGCTGAATGCAGTAGCCATTAGTGGAAGTGCTTAGTAATAGGTACTTTCAGATTACACATACAGTTAGCGCCCCTAATTGCTAGATATAATCTGATACTGATAGCTCCTCCTGTTGACTAATATGTTCATTCCTTGATCTTAACCCTGAAACAAATGTTAGTCTGCACTTTGGTTAATGGTTCATGGGACAAAAATTTGTCAAACTTGCCTGATTTCAAAAAATGAGAAACAGGGTTAGATTTGGGTGGATTTGGATGGCATATGTTCAGGAAATACCAGGGCTGAAGGTTAGGTTAGAAGAAAGCAAGAGCAATTCACTTATTATGAATAAAATAAAATAGTTGATCCCAGGAGCCAAACTCAGTTTGAGGAACTCTTTACTTTTTAATGTAGTTATTGTTCTATTTGCCTCATGGACATGCAGTTAAAATGGATTGTTAAACAAAAAACAACCACAAAAATTATAATGTATAATGTAGGTGCACTGATCATTTCAATAATAGTTAGGAAACAATTCTTAATTCCTGTCTGTTGATCTTACAGCTATCTCTTTCATTTATTGGTCCCTCAGGATTGTGGTGGATAATTTATTTACATCACACCTTTATTATTTTTACAAATAACTCTAGGCAGTGAATATATCCAACCCACTTTCCTCTGTCTATTTTCCCCACAACAATAACCCCATGAGTTGACTTGGGCTAAGAGAGACTGACTGGCCCAAGATTACCTAGCCGGTTTTCATGTCTATGATGGGACTAGAGCGCACGAACTCCCAGTTTCTAGCCTATAGTAAATATTATAGATGAATTAATGAATAATGTGTATCTTCTCTTTTCCTTTTAAGAAATTTAGTGCAAACGCTTTCATCTTCCAGTCAATGTTATTTTCTGAGGACGATTCAGCACTGTCTTTAACATTTCAATGTACCGTTAAATTAACTTCTGATAGGTGAACTTTCAGTTTTCAGAAGTTGCCAGTGATTAAGTTGTAACAAAGAGTCAAACTAATTGGCAACCAATTTTCAAACATATTAAATTCCAAAGTAACCTGTTTAATTCTTGGTTCGTTTCGACTTTTGATCCCTTCATAATACAATTCCCTGAATGCATGTTTGTATTCCTATTCAAGATTAACTCCGCATCCCCAAAATGGTGTGTTTCTTCATTGCTGGTCACAGCTGCTCTCTCTGACACATCCATACAGTAGTATCATCCATGATTTCATTACTTAAAGTTGATGACTTGCTTTGTTCCTCTTGCCCACATAGTTCTCTTGAGCTTCTGTCCATGGTAATCAACCTGAGTGTTATATGGCCTCAGATTATGAGGAGAAAAGTGTTTTGTGTAAATAAGTTCATAACCATGACTATAATGGGGTATGTCCCACTGTTATGTACTTTAACTGTGTAAGTGCTAAATGCTACATGTATTCCTAATTTTGGAATCAAGCAAACCAGGTAACTGAATCCTTGATGCAGGAAGCTGATTGAGTGGGTACTGTGTTGGGAAAAATACTATAATATGAGACCTCAGATTTGTTGATGATCTATGGATGATTGCAACATGCATATGGATTAATTTTTGAATTCTAGTGAACAGGTTTGCCTATATATCAAAGTACTGTATAAAAGGCTCCTGCAGTTAAATACATTATGCTTGGTTCCAGTGTAACAAAATCCATCTTTTATTTGCTCCACATATCTATTGAACAGTCTCATTCATTTCAGCCATTAGCATCCATGTCTTTGGTTATTCTTTAGCTGGCAGGCTTTCTCAGAAAACCACTAATTGAAGACTCGATCAACCAGGAATAAGGAATGATTCACTAAAGTGACTGTAGAAAGTTTGAATTACAGACCAGAATTTGTATAATATGTCTTTTGTGATTGAGTGAGTGGATTTATTCATTTTCACAGTAAATTTGGCAAGAGAGCATTAATTACTTTTTATCTTGATTATGAAAGAGAAATGAAAAACCATTACAGCTTATAATATATGTATTTAATATGTGTATGCTCACTTGGATGCAAGCTCCATTGGTTTCAATCTAGATTTTTACATATTTTAGAAATTTAGACAATCCATTTTTTCTTATTTTAGAAGACATTTTACCTTGCTTTTCCTATCTCCCAAAAAAGTCACTCACCTTGCTATACATGAAAATAATAGAAACAACAAATGTGAACGTATTAAAAATAACAGCAAAGAACAACAACAAAATAAAATAAAACCCTATTAGCAATCCAGTAAGAGCGCCAGTTGGGCCTAGTGATTAAGGCACCAGGATTAAAAAATGGGAGACTGTGAGTTCTCGTCCCACCTTAGGCAGAAAAACCAGCCAAGTGAGTTTGAGCCAGTCACGCTCTCTCAGCCCGGCCTACCTCACAGGATTATTGTTGTATGGGAAAATTAAGAGGAGGAAAGAATGTTCTGTATGATTGCTACCTTGAGTTATTTATTTATTTTAAAAAAAACTGATGAAAGAAAGAGAAAGAAAGAAAGAAAGAAAGAAAGAAAGAAAGAAAGAAAGAAAGAGAAAGAAAGAAAGAAAGAAAGAAAGAAAGAAAGAAAGAAAGAAAGAAAGAAAGAAAGAAAGAGTTAATCAATTAGAGAAACACATGTCTGTTTCAGTAGAAGAGTTTTCCTCAGACCATGGAATACTGGATCAGGTGTAAAACTGGCAGCTTAGAGAGACCCAGCTTCTACTTCACTCTCAGCCCCGGAGGTTCACTGATGACTTGGCCAATGACAGTGTGCTATAGTGGGAAGTAGCAGGAAGGAGGGCCTTCTTGAGTCCTTGAAGGAAATGCAGGGTCTAAATCAGGAGCTGGGAACTATGACCTATGGACTTCAACTCCCAGAATTCCCGAGCCAGCATGGACTTGAAGAAGCTTCTTGGATGAGAAGCAAAACATTTTCAAGAGAAAAAAAACTCAAGAAAGTCCAGTTGCTTTTTGAAAAGAACCTTTGGGGCAACCTTGACCTGGATGATTGAGAATCTCCATAGACATAAAGATGCCATACTTGCCTACCTGGGTCTAAATAAAATGAATAAATGCATTTTTTTTTCTGTCCAAATTCTAGTTAACAGCACTTCCCGAGTGCTTCAAGGACAATCCAAACAGAGTTAGTTAACTGAGATCTAACAGCACATCTGGCCAATGCTGAGTGTACTTGTGAGCAAGATCCAGCTGCTAACGAGGCAGACATACCATTGGCCACAGCCAGCTCTTGGAGAACATTTAATGACAAGGCTGGTTGGAAGAGAAGTTTCTGTTTTATTTCAGTGTGGTTCCATTTCTTCATCTGTTTCATAATGTAACTATTTGCAGAGCTCCACAGAATTGTATTCATCTTTACAAACAAGTAGTTTATTTGCAGTCATGTGCAGTGCATGCCTAAAAGAACAGATATACATAATTACCAGCTACATATGCTCAGACAAGTAGCACAAGCATTTTCTCAGATGATTAACTCTGTGTTGGCACCTACAGCATTAAACGATTAGCCTAACAGATGGCCGACATGTTTGTCTCCTTCTCTCTATAAAAAATTCATGGAAGTCTTGGGCTTTTGCACTAAGTTTTATAGAAGGAGATACTAAAAACTAGGTGATATACGGGGGTGTTTTTTTACTTGTTGTGAAAGTGGCTAACTGGGAGTCAGAACTGATGATGACTTCACCTGATGTTTTTTGCTGTGACCCTTGCAAAGTGAGGTTCTGACGGCTGCAAAAGGCAGCCATCCAATAAAGTTCATCAACCTTTTTTTTTAGTAAAATTTAAATAAAACGTGGATTCTCATTGATGTATACAGGTAGTCCTCGACTTACAACAGTTCGTTTAGTGACCATTCGAAGTTAAAACAGCACTGAAAAAAGTGACTTAAGACCATTGTTCACACTTACGACCATTGCAGCATCCCCACAGTCACAGGATCAAAATTTGGATACTTGGCTGACTCAACTTTATGGCCGTTGCTGCGTCTCAAGGTCATGTGATCGCCTTTTGCTACCTTCTGACAGGCAAAGTCGATCGGCAAGGAAGAGTCACTTAACAACTGTCTTACTAATTTAACCGCAGGTTCCGCAGGAGAAAAAGCAGTTTGTAAATTAGTTTATTTTGCAAAATCAAAAATGATCTCTTTGTATGCAAATGACATCACGTTTGCTATTATTCCAGTTCAGTGAACATTGAATGGATTTTTAATCTAGGTTTGATAATGCAACTTAAGTTGCTGCATGTTTCAGAGTTAACCACATTCTGAACGCCGGAGAGAACATTGGATTCTTTCATTAAGAACAATTTGTTTTGATTATATTCTGTACTATTTTTAGAAACTGCTATATAACAGGACCTTTGGCTTATAGCAGGAAATAAAAGAAAGCACTTTCATCCAAAACTCTTCAACCTGATGCCAATTCTTGTTAAAACATTTAGAAGTATTTTCAGAAAGGACCTTTGTTGAGTCACATTATATCATCATTTCCATTTGACCTTGAATAGGGTTAAAAGAATACAAGGAAGCAAAATTTATTTATCAAGTATTTCCTTCTGAATGAACTATTCATTCATGAATGAATTATTCAACTAATTATTGAAAGTCCTTAGACAGGTGCAACAAACAATATACACTGCTCAAAAAAAATAAAGGGAACATTTAAACAACACAATGTAACTCCAAGTCAATCACACTTCTGTGAAATCAAACTGTCCACTTAGGTAGCAACACTGATTGACAATCAATTTCACATGCTGTTGTGCAAATGGAATAGACAACAGGTGGAAAGAATAGGCAGTTAGCAAGACATCCCCAATAAAGGAGTGGTTCTGCAGGTGGTGATCACAGACCACTTCTCAGTTCCTATGCTTTCTGGTTGATGGCTTGGTCACTTTTGAATGCTGACAGTGCTTTCACTCTAGTGGTAGCATTAGACGGAGTCTACAACCCACACAAGTGGCTCAGGTAGTGCAGCTCATCCAGGATGGCACATCAATGAGAGCTGCGGCAAGAAGGTTTGCTGTGTCTGTCAGCGTAGTGTCCAGAGCATGGAGGCGCTACCAGGAGACAGGCCAGTACATCAGGAGACGTGGAGGAGGTCGTAGGAGGGAAACAACCCAGCATCAGGACCGCTACCTCCGCCTTTGTGCAAGGAGGGACAGGAGAAGCACTGCCAGAGCCCTGCAAAATGACCTCCAGCTGGCCACAAATGTGCATGTGGCTGCTCAAACGGTCAGAAACAGACTCCTTGAGGGTGGTATGAGGGCCCGACGTCCACAGGTGGGGGTTGTGCTTACAGCTCAACACCGTGCAGGACGTTTGGCATTTGCCAGAGAAACACTAAGTTTGGCAATTTCGCCATTGGCTCCCTGTGCTCTTCACAGATGAAAGCAGGTTCACACTGAGCACATGTGACAGACGTGACAGGGTCTGGAGATGCCGTGGAGAACGTTCTGCTGCCTGCAACATCCTTAAGCATGACCGGTTTGGCAGTGGGTCAGTAATGGTGTGGGGTGGCATTTCTTTAGGGGGCCGCACAGCCCTCCATGTGCTCGCCAGAGGTAGCCTGACTGCCATTAGGTACCAAGATAAGATCCTCAGACCCCTTGTGAGACCATATGCTGGTGCGGTTGGCCCTGGGTTCCTCCTAATGCAAGACAGTGCTAGACCTCATGTGGCTGGAGTGTGTCAGCAGTTCCTGCAAGACGAAGGCATTGATGCTATGGACTGGCCCACCCGTTCCCCAGACCTGAATTGAGCACATCTGGGACATCACATCTCGCTCCATCCACCAATGCCACGTTGCACCACAGACTGTCCAGGAGTTGGGGGATGCTTTAGTCCAGGTGTGGGAGGAGATCCCTCAGGAGACCATCCGCCACCTCATCAGGAGCATGCCCAGGCGTTGTAGGGAGGTCATACAGGCACGTGGAGGCCACACACACTACTGAGCCTCATTTTGACTTGTTTTAAGGACATTACATCAAAGTTGGATCAGCCTGTAGTGTTTTTTCCCCCTTTAATTTTGAGTGTAATTCCAAATCCAGACCTCCATGGGCTACTAAATTTGATTCCCACTGATAATTTTTGTGTGATTTTGTTGTCAGCACATTCAACTATGTAATGAACAAAGTATTTAATAAGAATATTTCATTCATTCAGATCTAGGATGTCTTATTTTTGTGTTCCCTTTATTTTTTTTGAGCAGTGTATTTTATTATATTATAATATGGGATTGTTGGGCGTAAAGACCCAAAGGAACTTTTTCAAGAGGCAAATGGACTCTCTTGTTTTTCTTTGAAGACCTTTCGCTTCTTATCCAAGAAGCTTCTTCAGCTCTTGGGCTTAAAAAAGATTTGTGGGCTTAGAGAGATGATAAGAACTATCTCGTGTCCTATGTTTATCTCCCAAGGTCTGGTACAGTTTCTGCTGCAGTTGGACTGAGCATGTCAGTCAAAACACCTGTATTATCACTGTACACGATTAGAGAAACTAAAAGTGCGATGTAGGTTACTCCTACGTTATGCTATTGAGCGTTTCTATTATTATTTTTTCCTACCTTCTGCAGTTCTCTCTGAGCCTTCACAATCTTTCTTTGAGGACTTCCCAGCTCTTTAGATGAGATATGGGGAATGGGGGAGGACTTCAAAAGAAGGAGAATCTTTTGGCCTGCTAAATGTAATTCCTTCCATCAGCAAGAGAATGCAGTCGAACGTTGCCATGGTGCTTTTCAGGCTCTTAGGAGACACATGAAAGAGGTCTAAATAAATAACTAATCTTGCCAAATGCACCACCTTGTTTGGACTTGCCCACTTCTACAACACTGCACAGTTATCACACACTTAGATAGTATTCGGTAATGATTAAAAGAATAAGGGAACTCCAACCCTGTTCAAAGTTCACTGCAGCTATAAACTCTGGAGAATGAGCTTTGTAGTCCATTCCTGCCCCTTGCCCACAATATCAGCAGAAGAGCTGAAACCGTTAACAGGGTGGTGATTTATTACTGTATTGTTTCTTGATCTAGCTTTTGTTTTGTTATCACTGTTTTATTGCAACTCTGCTGTAACAGTCCTTCAGTCCAAGGCTGGATAACTTTCTTGATGGCTAGGCTGCACTTTGGGGAGTTCAAGCGAAGTGGGTGGAGCTATATTTTCCTTTTCTCCGTTAGTGGGAAGAATTGTACGGGGATCCTGTGGGATTCGGAGCTTTTATTTTTTTTAAAAAACACAGTTAAAACGTTTTGTAAGATGGGCAGCGCAGTTATAGTGTCACTTCTGCCTCATGGTTTGGAGAAATTATGCCATTGATCTGAAGCAATAGTAATTAACCTGCAAAATAAACCCAGGGTTGCGCGTCTCTTTGGATTTGATTTGGAAGAAATGTTTTGGACCGTGCAAGAATGCAAATGCAGCATCTGTCTGCCGTTCGCTGCAACAGTTGCATCTGCTTCCAGGATTGCATGGCTGTTGCAAAAATATATAAGTTGCAGCTGCTATAACGAGCCGCCAATACATTTGGTGTTTTTTTCAAATTGAATCTGAAACATTGCACAACCCTATTTTAAAGTTGAAAGCACGTTCAGGAGGCTGTACTAGCTATACGTTCTCATTGCCAGTGATTTTCCATGATATGCACAAACTGAATGCTAGTAGATCCGTATCAGAGACTTAACTTAATAGGGATATATTTGTTCTTCTCTTCTGCATTTGTGCTGCTTTTTGTCTGACGCCACAATAATAATTCCATTGGAATTCCATTAAGAAAAAAAAAAAAATCTAACCAAGAACATTCCGAAATAAGAATGGGTCCAGTTCTCCATTTTGTCTAATTTTTTCCATGAAACTGATTCTTAGCTATGTTGAAAGAACATTGGATTAGCTAAACCATAAGTCCAATCTCGCAAGACATTTCTCCAGTGCTCTTTGGTTCTTCTATATTAGGCAACAAAAATAGGAAGAATTCCTCTCACTTTTCCTTGGGTAAGGAAAAAGGATTTAATGAACCACAAAGTTGGATGCCTGACACAGTACATGTACCGTCAGCATTTCTCTTGCTAACAGAACACACAGCTGGCACCAGAAAAGCCCCAGTCACCACTTTTGGAGAAGGAACAACTCTGATAGACAACCAGCTTTCTTCTTCTTTTTAATGCATTCCTATATGCTGCAGGACTGACACATGTACGCTATTTGCTTCAGCAGAATCAAAAGAACACTTACCGGTTGTTTTGCCCAGAAGAAATTATCATAGCGTTTGGCAATTGTCAGCGATATCAGAAGAGGAAAAGGAGTTGTGGGTACACCATCTGGTTTTGTTAAGGCATAAACAAGTTTTAAAAAAATCTGGTCTGAAATGCACAATTTTTAAGAACCAGATGACCACAGGCATTCGGAAAGAGAAGGGAAGAAATGAAAGCCTTCAGTTCCTTGACGTTTCTCAGGAAACAGATTCCTGCATAACAGAAAGTCGAAAAGCAGGGAGGGCAAAGAGACAGCTAGGGAGAGAAGATGTGGGGGTGGGGGTCTGCCTCTGTTTCTTTCTTCTGGGAGTTCATTATTTTAAATGCTACATTACAAAATGATTCTGTGGATCCTCCGCTTCTTTAAATGTATAGCTCCCTGGACGACTTAGAGAGAGAGAGGGTAGAACCATAAATGATAGACAACAGGCAAAAAGTGAGGTTATGTGCCAGTCCCATCCTTATGTCAGCTGTGCCCAGCTACAACCCAGGTCCAGAGAGGCATTGAAATTCTAGTTCAAGCTCAAGACCACTTCATGTATTGCCAAAGCTTTTTTCCACAAGGCTGGAATCCACACTCTCCCGGCAATATCTGGTAGGGGGAAAAAATGTACGTTGAGTAACCAACATGGATCCTTCCCATGCTTGCATTTTTCAGGCCCCCAAGCATGGGAGAAATCCACAACTATTTGCTCAACCAACCAACCCAGCTTCTTCCAAGCCTTTTAATCTACCTTTGCCAAGTCTTTTTTTTTTTTTTTACTTTTGCTTTATTTTGCTTGATTCACTGTTGACGATTTTTTATTTAAAAGTCTCCCTAAGAATTAGTGATGGAGGATACACTGCAGAAATCTAAGAACAGAAATAGGACCTGAGAATTAAGTGGGCCTGAAATGCAGTAGAGAAAAATAATTGATTTTTTGGTCTTGGGAAGAATAGGAGAATCCACCAGCCTTGTCTGCCTATGTATCTGATTTGTATAACCAAATATGAATAAAATGAGATAATTAAAACAAAGTATTAATTAAACATTGAAGACAATTAAAATATAAAAATAAACAAAAATATGGGAGAGTGCATTCAGGATCTAACAGCCATTTTTCAGAGCCCCTATTTCCCTGGGATTCCCAGGCCTGTTGGCAAAACCATATTTTAAGAGGTTTTTCTCTTAATGCAGCAAATCTGGATCTATGAATGATGAAGTAGTGCCAGAATATCTTTTGATTGGCAGCCTGATTTACTTATTTACAAAGGATTGTGAAGTGCAAACATAAAAACAACTTATAAAACAAGCTGTAAAATTCCAGTAAATTTCTGTGATGAAATTTCATTGCCGCTGTGCTTGCAGGCTGCCCCAGTCATTTGTAGAAGGGGCCATGCAGTATTTATGTCAGGGAGCTCCTATGTTTCTTAACTCCTCCCCCCTCCCCCCACCACCATGCAGTTTTCTCATGGGGTGAGTATTCTCAGAAGAGCTTTTGTAAATGACCAGATACAATTCTGGTGAAGCTTTGCCCGGTCTTGGTGCTACGCTTTAATTTAAAGGACTTCAAAGTGCTTTGAATCAGTCATTCTCAGAGGCACACTGCATTTTTGGGCTTTTTTTCTCACTGAATAAGGTGTTTGCCAGAAATATAAAACAAAACCCCATGGTGGCGGAGTGGTTAGAATGCAGTACTGCAGGCTACTTCTGCTGACTGCTGGCTGCGAGCAGTTCGATTCTCACCGGCTCAAAGTTGACTCCGCCTTCCATCCTTCCAAGGTCAGTAAAATGAGGATCAGATTGTTCTGGGCAATACGTTGACTCTGTAAAATCGCTTAGAGAGGGCTGTAAAAGCACTATAAAGCAGCATATAAGTCTAAGTGCTATTGCTATACTTGCTGTTCCTAGGCAAGATGTATGAATATATAGAGCAGGACAGAGGCTCCATTTCGTTAAGCAGGACGTCAGGCTCCATCTAAGCCGTCGGGAAGAAAATATATATAACCCAATATATGGAGCCCCTGTCCTGCTCTGTATATTCTGTTATATAAGCATTTTCTTTCTGATGGTTTATAGCTTTAGATGCAATCCTTCATGAATATGGGATAAAAGTCAATCCCTTTTACTCTAGGATTATTGGACAAAGGTTGACCACATCAGTTTTGATTAAACCTCTGGGAGAGTCGTCCACGTCTTCAAATCAAACCTGACTCCTGGTGATTGCCTACAATTTTCTTGGCAGGTTTTCGGAAGTAGTTTGTCATTCCCTGGTTCCTAAGGTTGAGAGGGAGTGGTAGCCCAAGGCCTGCAGAGACCCAGTATGTGTGTGTGGGGGGGGAGCAGGCCAAATATCTGCAGGGTCCCCAGAGGGTGGGAAATGAAACACAGGGTGCCTAACCCTCACCGATGCCCCCCATATTCTTGAGGTAGCTTGTCACCTTGCTTAATGGCCATCATGACTTGCGATTATAATGGGCAGGCTCCATCTTATGCTTATGAGTCGAGGTCAGTCATATTTGGTGTGGCCTGTTCTTAACAAACCCAACTTCAAGGGATCACCTTGTTCATTTCTAGGTGCTCACAAACTGCTCGCTTGATGACCTTTTCCAGGTATTGACGTCAAGCTGACCAGCCTGTGGTTTCCTGAATCCGTTCCCTCCCCCCCCCCCTGTTTATAAAGATTGGATCCACACCAGCTCTTTTCCAGTCTTCTGGCAGTTCGCCTATGCTCCAGAAGCTCTGAAAGAGTTCATTCAACGGTAGTGAGACCGTATCTGCCAGCTCCTTCAGAACTCAGGGTTGCAGTGAAAATAAAACCGGCAAAAGAGTCCAAACAACAGAATTTGTCAAAGGTGCATCTTATACTGCAACCCAAAGGCATGGGAGATAGAATGCTCCAATTCTCTGGATACGCCCTTTTATAAATTATATGAAAAAGGACAAAAAGATAGTCATTATAACTCATTAAAGATGCTAATATTTGGTGAGAAAATATTTAACTCCAATACATAGGGATTAAGAAACAAACAAACAAAAGAACTGCAAACACTATACATCAAAGGATGAAAAACTTGACTTGTATTAATGAGTCCTGTATTTTTGGAAGAAATTTCTTTTATAGATCTGGAGGGTATCTATCAAGTTGATCTATAAGGACAATTTAAAATTCCAAGTAGACTAGTTTCATGTGCTTCTAAAAATAAGACTGAAGATCATTTTGCAGTAGGGTTTTGCTAAAAATTATGTGCCAGACAGCATAGAAGTTGTTGATTATTGATTTTAAACTTGCTTTGAGATTGAAGATGCAGTTCCTCTAGTCGTGGCAGTAATTGGAGAGAGACAGTTTGCTGTAGTAGTTAAGGCACCAGGCTAGAAACCAGGAAACTGAGTTCTAATCTTGCCTTAGGCATGAAAACCACCTGGATGACTTTTTGCTAGTGATGCACTATCAGCCCATAATTTCAGGCCCAAGAGAGAAGCTGGATCAATGAATCAACACTCGATTTTTTTAAAAATCATTTTCAATTGTTTTATTTAAGTGACAAATAATTATAGCAGCCAAACTAACAGTCTCCTAATAAGTATTCACAACTCTTAACTCTATGGGGATACAGCCTCTCAGAACAGGTGATTTGAGTATTTGAACAGATTAGATCAGAGGTCTCCAAACTTGGCAACTTTAAGACTTGTGGACTTCAACTCCCAGAATTCTCCAGCCAGAGAATTCTGGGAGTTGAAGTCCACAAGTCTTAAAGTTGCCAAGTTTGGGGACCCCTGGATTATATGTTCACCCAGATTTGGGCTAACTCCCAGAAGCCCTCCTTAGAGTGAACAGCAAGCCTTGATACAAGGAAGAAAGAATATCCCTATTTGCAAACGGTGTGTATTTTCATTTTATTATTCCTAAGAAAATATTCATATCCAGAAATGCATATGATACAAGTGTCCTTGGCTAGGATTCAGAGTAGCAGATTTCAAAACTGCCATGACTTGAGAATTTTTGTTTATGGCTTGTATTAGCAGCTGAACACTAAACCTTGAGTTAGCTCAAAGATTAACATGTAAGGCTACCCTGAGATGAAGCTTTTGTTTTAAATTATCTCTTACCCACAAAGGATAGTTTGTAACAGCACAGGAACTTGTTGGGTATATAAAAATAGCTGCAAACAAAAAATCTCTGTAAGACCAGAGTTTGTTTCTCTCTCTCTGTCTCTCTGTCTCTGTCTCTCTCTCTCCCTCCCTCCCTCCCTCTCCCTCTCTCCCCCCCTCCCTCCCACTCTCTCTCCCCCCTCCCTCTCCTCCTCCTCTCCCTCCCTCCCTCCCCCCTCTCTCCTTCCTCCCCCTCTCTCTCTTTAGCACAGAAAGGCTTTAGTTCCAGAGCAGTGTTTTGTTTTTATGAATTAGTAGGTCGGATAGCTTGTCACTTAGGGATACAGGTAACCCTTGACGTAAAAGCACAATCGGGGCCAGAATCTCCCAGGTTGAGGAAAGTGTTCATTAAGGAAGACAACAGCAATCCCAGTGTTCCCAGCTGCAGTCATTAAGCTGCCTCAGGAGTTGTTAAGTGGATGGTCCCAAGTAAGGAGCCACACAGTGCCTCAGGACTGAGGGGAGACCCCACTCAGGAACTGAAAATCCTCATTGCCATAATCTAAGCAGGATTTCAGCCCCCGAGCAAAGAGAAACTCACGTGCAACCTGTATGAGGCCTCCCAGGGCCTCCCTCCCTCTTCTGACCCCATACTTCTTGAGTTTTTGTGCGCCTTCTCCACTCTCTGTTCGAATGTTTTGCTCCTTCTTGTGACTGAGGGCTGGCTAAAAGGACGGCCTACCAAATGAGTTCTGCTCCTGTCCATATAAAGAGGGGGACTCCTCCGGTGGGGTGCAGGGCTGAGCTCAAATCTTTAGGATTCGAACTCTGTTTCCGCATCCTGCCTAAGGACTTCAGCTCCCTCAGGAGGCCGTTCTTCTTAGCCATCCCTTGAGGCGAGAGGAAACCCTGTTAGCAAGAAGCAACCGCTTGCAACCTTCCTTCCCGGTTTCTGGGGAAGATGGCAGAGAAGATTGCAGGGGGTGGATCGCCTGATCACAGAGTGTTTGGCAACCAGTCGTAAGTGTGAAACAACTGGGTTGCCAAACACCCAGATTGTGATCGCATTGTGATCACATTCACCTGCAACATTTTGCAATGGCTGCCATAATTCCAAACCATCATTAAACGTGCAGTCGTAAGTTGAGGACTAACTTGTGTTATTTTGCACATCAGTCTTAAGAATAGACTGACTCCAAAACTGCCTGTATGTTCAAAGGAGTGAAAGAAACGGAAACAGCTTGAGGTATTTGTGTTTCCTGTGTGGTTGTATACATTAACACATTTGTAGGGTTATAAAGGCATACATAAAACACATATTCACAGTATGTGATTGGTTGACTAAG
Organism: Notechis scutatus; assembly: GCF_049901735.1. NCBI lineage: Eukaryota > Metazoa > Chordata > Lepidosauria > Squamata > Elapidae > Notechis > Notechis scutatus. The sequence continues at coordinate 142,915,646 of NC_142011.1, read as the reverse complement.
TTGATGCACCAATCAAATGATTGCATGCAGCTAAGCACTTCAAGTGAAGCCCTTGAGATGAAATGTCATCATTTCTAGTGGGCAGCCTTGTTTTCTGCATTTCAGTGAAAAATAAGGATCTGATGATATTCATTTATGTATGAACAGTTTACAGAACTACCCATGTCACTTTTATTTAGAATTTTGTTGTGTCTGTGTGAACTTAGGCCAGGGAAGAAATCTTGCAAGTTTTATGTCAAGCGCTTTGCTTCTAGCACTTGAATAGCAGGATAGAAACTATTTTCTAAAGTGCCAAAATATTCAAGTCAGATGAAGATCCTAATCTAAAACAAAACTTCCTTTCTTAGAAAAGTCAGCATTCTTGCTACCTATGTTTCTAAATCGGGTAATGACAAAGAAAAGCATCTACTTTTATAGTAGTGCCTATTGCCCCAAGGATAGACATCTGTTTTGGAAAATATATGGAGCTAGAAAACAAGTTGATACTTCTAACGACAATTTCCATCTTGCCTGCTTGTTAGGTTTATTAAGTGCTTTTCCCTCAGATTTCTGAAGTCCGTTTTTGCACCTACTCCTGTGGATTTTTGGGAAACAGGTTGAACAAATTTGAATTACCCAAACTTCAGTTAATTGAATGCAATTTTTTTTTTTTTTTTGCACACAGACGTTTTGCAAAAAATTTAATCCCTGACGTTGCTAGTTGAAAGGACCATACATTTGGTGATGGTGAAGACTTTTTCCAGAAGCACTGAAAAGCTGGATGGAGAATTAGTTTAAACCACTAAAAGATATATTCTTGTTACCTGAATCATTCAAGTATAAAACCAGATTTATTGAAAAATGGTTAGCCAAACCATTCTACCTATCTCAAGGGGGAAGCCATAATATTTAATATAATAATTCAGAAAAATCATCATGCTTATTTTCACACCAAACCATAATCTATTATTACATTTAAACAATGTTGATTAAATAATTATTTGGTTAGTTTCTCTGATATGGTAGATTCAGATATAGTAAGATAGAATTAGTGAACTAACAGCAAAGCATGATTCAGTTATGATTATTTTCCAACAATCTTTATTGGCATAAATTTTTATGTCAATTAGACTAAACTACTTTTGATCTGTGTGAACTGGTTTACTGTGACTGCACACTAAAAATAGGTTTATGAATAAATTCTATTTACGTTTTCCCTAAACTCATACATTAAATCTACTGGTTTTTTGCCTCTTATTTGAGGAAATCAAAGCAATTCCTCCCTGATCCTCTTTTGTGAAAATAAGCAATTCATTGATTAACTATCCATTTTCAGACATATGTTAGTTTTGTCCTTGAATTCATTGTGCAGTATATAATGTTTATTGTTTATGAAGTATCAGTTTATTCTATAAACACTATTTATAGAAGGCTTTATAATTTTTTAAGGCAAACAAAAGTAAAAAGTTGCCCTTCATTGACAATTGTGATATAAAGCCTTCATTTGTTACCCAAGATTAGTATGAAACTATGAGGTTGATTTCTTAGAATATTTAAAACAGAGGTAAAACAATTACCAATTGCATCATTAGCTTTTTAGAAATGTATTGAAAATTTGACATGCCTTTCCAGATTGGGATTTTGGCAGAAAAGGCAGAAGGATTTGATCATATTTCTAATCCATTTTTCTCTTTTTCCACTCCTACATTTAAGCCTAACCTTCACCTACTACTTGCAATTGTGGGAGGGCGATGTGGGGTAGATCAATCCAAATTGTAATCACACTGGCTTTGAGTTCAAATTAACCACATTTCAGTTTAGTATGTCAACTGAATTTGATCTGTGATCATAGTTGATAATGCAATGTGCCACGTGAACAATATGGCAGTTAAGCTAATTGAGCCTACTGTGATCGAGTTAACCATAAGAAAAATAATGTTCAAACAGAGCCATTCATTATGATCCAATACAGACTCACAAGAATTGCAGTGTTCTTTGCGGGGGGTGCAAATCCATGAAATTGTAATTTTGTAATGGGCCTACAGTTCCTTGGACATGTAAGCATACAGTTCTCCAAATGGAGCCAATTGATTCTCACAACACACCAACCTTGGGTAGCCACAATCCAATCATAGTCCACTTTCTGATGAATTTGGCAGCTCATAATCAGTCTAATTGGCCAAAAGTTGTTTTGGAGCAATAAAAAGTTCTTTCCCACTTCCTCCAGCTCTGCCTGTATTTTATCTCAAACTGGCAATCACTAATATCACTAATCACTAATAGCAATAGCGTTTAGACTTACGTACCATTTCATAGTGTTTCATAGCTCTCTCTAAGTAGTTTACAAAGTCAGCATATTGCCCCCATCAATTTGGGTCCTCATTTTACCGACCTTGGAAGGATGGAAGGATGAGTCAACCTTGAGCCGGTGAGGATCGAACTGCTGGCAGTCAGCAGAATTAGCCTGCAATACTGCATTCTAACCATTGTGTCACCTCTGCTCTTACACAAAGAAATCCAGATAAAAAAGAATGTGCTGCAGTCAACCAATTTTAAGCAGGCATGTTCTTTGGCTATAAAGACTAGGTACCGAGTGTTACAATGAAGTACTTTATGTTTTCAGCCTTTGTGTATCTTTGTTTCATTTATTTGGAAGAGTGACAGGCAGGGCAGGGCAGGGCAGGGCAGGGCCAGAAAGGATTCACTTCCTGAATTCATATAACAGATAATCAGAGTTGGAAGGGACCTTGTAGGTCATCTAGTCCAACCCCTGCCCAAGCAGGAGACCCTACACCATTTCTGACAGATGGGAGTCCAATCTCTTCTTGAAATGGCGCTCCCATAACTTCCGAGAGCAAGCTGTTGCATTGGTTGGTTGATCTTACTGTCAGAAAGTTTCTCCTTATTTCCAGGTTAAATCTCTCCTTGTTCGGTTTCCATCCATTATTCCTTGTCTGGCTTTCAGGTGCTTTAGAAAATAGCTTGACCCCCTTCCTCTCTGTGGCAGCCCCTCAAATATTGGAAGACTGATATCATGTCTCCCCTGGTCCTTCTCTTCACTAGACTAGCCATGCCCAATTCCTGTAACTTCCCCCAATCTGGCCATGTGATTCACAGCACATGGCCAGACTGGGGGAAGATGCTTGATCCAAGGGATTAGACCCTGAATTAACCAGGGTTCTGGGTTTGCACAGGGCACTTGATCCAGAAATAATCCAGAACAAGTGTGTCGTACAAATGCCAACTTGCTGTTCCTGCTTCTGTCCCAGTTGTCATCCCAAATTCAGGCTGGTCCCAAGATTCACTAGAATATTTGACTTGTGAAAAAGGGAGTGCTGATTTAATGGCTTAGTAAAGTGTTCCTCAACCTCACATTGTTAAATAACTCTCCGGAATGCTGGCTGGGAATTTCTGGCAGTTGAAGTCCACCTAACTTAACAGTTGCCAAAATTGGGAAACACTGGTTTAAAATTAGGTCTGTCATAAACCATAGGTACATTTATATTCGCCATAGCTGTCGTAGGATGCTGTAACTCATCTAATGAATGCTCCCATATATTACTTGTTTCCTAACAAGTGCTTTATTCTTGGCACATTGTTTTCTTGTACACGCACTTTTAAACACCTAGAGTAGATTTCCCGACCTTATTTTCTCCAGCTGCACTAGGAGGACGAATCCAGAATTCATAGTCAGCATAGCCAAAACACTAATTGGAAATTGTACCATTATAATCCCAATATTCTGGAAGAAATTCAATTGGGATAGTCTAATCTACCCTGTTTCTCCAACAATATGGCCTCCCCCAATAGGAAGTCCCAGCATGCTTTATAGGCATGAAATTAAGCCCCTCCCTCCAAATTAAGGCCTTTATTAAAACATGCGAAATGGGGGGGAATGGTGGGGGGGCTTGCCGTTAGGAAGTACTTTTGTTGCACACCCGGATATGGTGCTGCCTGCGTTGACCCCGATATGAAGTGCCCCACCAATGCCAAGGTCAACATCCAAGCCATCGCTGCCCGCCTGCCCGAAGATGCAAGGGGGGGGGAATTAAGTCACCCCCGAAAAGACGGCCTAGCCATTTTTTCGGAGCTCAAAAAAAAAAAAAAAAAAGACCCGGCCTTATTATATGAGAAACACGGTAGTACCCTAAGGCACTCCTGAAGTCACTGGAATTCACTCCTCTTCCTCAAAGATTTTAGGCCTAGTCTCCTGTCTTAGATACCTCAGTTTCCCATGACTGCCTGAGATCAGTCTGTCAGCTATGTTGAATTTGATTGGCCAGCTAATTGCTTGTGTACAGATTGAATAGAGAAAGTAAGTTAACAGAGTGATGTAATTTCATACAAACGATTGAGCTAAACTATATATCCTAGTTATTTTCAATCCAAAATAAGGATGGTTAAGTTTCTCACTAATAAAATCACCAGATAAAATGCATCCACAGATGCTCACTATTTATACTGTTCTGTACTTCTCTTTTAACCTTTAGGTGGTAACTCCGGTCAGGTCAGGACAAGGTTATGTTTACGAGTTTCCTACCAAATACCAGAAGGATACCTACGATATCCCACCAGTTCGTCCTCTTCAAGGGGTAGGTAGTAATAAAAATGTCATCAGCTCTGAAATTAAGCGGCCACCAAGGTCTTGACATTGTAGCTATTCCCTCTGCGCATATCTCATTTTCACATTCTAAATTAAACACGTGACTTGCTTTCTTTTTAATCTTGACAAGATGAACTTTTTTACTCTCTAGATAGCCAGAATATTTTACAAATACGCTGTATGTTGGGAAGCAGAAAAGAAGAAAATCCATCTCTCTTTTGTTAAGAGAGACAGTTAATCCATCTGATCATGAAAAATATGTGAACGGATAAATATTATCCGTTGCGTAGAATTTTTTTCTCTAAATGCTGAAACCTTTTTTCCCATGAACATTTACAATAAATAGAGCCAATATTAGTGCAACATCAATTCACTACAGTAAAACTATGACTTTTGCAGGGACAGAGAGAATGGACAAACGTCCATTAAATCCACATTTGTGTCATTTGCACAATGTAGTCATTTGCAGTTAAATCTTGATTTAATAGATAAACTCACTTTAACAGAAACTTGACAGGTATTAGTCTGTTAAACAGGGGTTGATTGCAAACCCAGTATTCGTCCATTACATCCAAAATCACTGGCATCTATTAAATTGAGGATTTACTATAATGGAATGTACTTATCTGAGAACTGTCTTGATTTTTTAATTTATCTGTGTTAAATGCCTACTGGGGTAACTAGACCGAGTTTCATTTTATTCATGATAGCAGAACTACAACGAGATTTGGGCAAGCCCCGATGAAATCTGGGGTCTACTTCACTGAAATAAACATATTCCAGTGGGACTGAAACAGAAGTCAGGGAGAAGGGAACATGCTACAAGAATAATATGCAAAATATCTGCAGATTGCTGTCATGTTAAAAAGGCCTCAAAGAGGCTAAACCCACTGGTGGGATTCAGCCAGGTCGCATCAGTTCAGGAGAACCGATTGTTAACTTTCTGAGCAGTTTGGTGAACTGGTTGTTGGAAGAAATCATTAGGGCGGAGAACCAGTTGTTAAATTATTTGAGTCCCATCACTGGCTAGACCTATCTTTCTTTCCTTAAGGATTCAGTAACTTCTGACTTTACTGTGATCCATAAAACATGAAATTGGGTTCTGTTTTGGCATTATTGGAGCTTTTCTTTCTTTTCTTTAAATAGCATGCACGCCCACAGAACCTTACAAAATCTTTCTAGCTCCACCTCTAATATATAGCGGAGAATATATTTTTGCTGGCCTTGGTGCAACAGGGAGGAGGGTTCTTGCACCTTGTAAAAATTGTTGGGGATTAGACATCAATGTGGGGATTAAGCATGGTTACCATCAGCAGCTGCACTCGTATTTCAGTAAAGATGACAGGACGGCGGGGGGTGGGGGGGTTTGAGATAAATCACAAGAATTAATACTTCAGGAGGATCAAGGTCTGGTTTGGGTTTTTTTTTGTTTTTAATTTGGGGGAATCATCCTGAGCCTGACTGCATATGTGGCTTCAAATGTATCTCTAATTAGTTCTTTCTTCTTGACAAGACATCACTATCAAGTGATTTGGACCGAAAACTAATTTACCTATCAAAGGCCTTTCACAGTTTTTTATAGGGTGAAAAGGACTTAACCCTGCATTTTGATCTTCTATAGCTAAGAACCACTGTGTACATTGTGTTTTTTTAAATGTAAATCTTTCTTTCTCTGTTACAGATCCGAGGTGGGGGAAACAATACAGCATATTAAGCTTGCTGCACTGTATTGTCCTTCATCTTTGGTCATAAAAATAAACTGATCAGAGAACCAGGATTGTCTACAGCTCCCTGCTGAGCTGTCCAAGAAGCCTTAAATGACTGGTTGACTTCATTTGGTTCTTTTTTTCTCCCCCTGAAACCCACCCACCCACCCCCAGCACTTTCAAGTCTGGGTGACAGTTAAACCCTTGATAATCAAAAGGGACTTTCACTCATCTGCTTCTGGTGTGTTTCTTTAAAAATATCAGAGGCAGAAAATCTGCCAGCAGTAGACCACTGCCAAGATATTTTGCTGCTTGGGTTAAAGAACAAACAGATTTTCTTTCTCCCCGCCCCTCCTCCTCCATTTTATGTGCACAAGCAAACTGGACTTTAGTCCTAAGGAAGCCACAATATTCTAGAGCAGGGGTCTCCAACCTTGGCAACTTTAAGGCTTGTGGACTTCAACTCCCAGAATTCCTCAGCCAGCTTTAAGACTTGTGGACTTCAACTCCCAGAGTTCTTCAGCCAGCTGGCTGAGGAATTCTGGGAGTTGAAGTCCACAAGTCTTAAAGTTGCCCTGGTTGGAGACCCCTGCTCTAGACCACCCGAGAGGAGCACCAGCGTGAGACACCCAGCACTGTCTTCCTGAGGTCATCCAGGAGATTCAGGAGGAAATCTCAAAAGCCACTTCTGCTTCCCAACTTCTGTTCTGTGAGGCAGTTGGGCCTACTCCGAGGGCTGGCTCTGAAACGAGCCCCTTGGCTCATGAACCAAAACAGTTTTTCCCAAAAAAAGTTCACAGAAGGGGAATGGGTGATTGAGAGACCATAAACAAATTTTGTTTGTTGTTAGGAGACATTGGACAGACATTCACGGCTATTGGCTTTGGTTATCCTACTGAGACATGCCATTTGCCAAGGAATCAATTAGAGAGCCCAGACTGATTTCATCAAGGGCGAAGATGTTTTTTCTTTTGCGTAATGCATTGTTTCTCTGCTTAGATCTATGATGTCCCCCCTGGATCAGTTAAAAGTCCTCCACAAGCAGCTCAAATGAGTGATACGAAATCTCAAGGGATTTACGACGTTCCTCCCACCAAAGGGGTAAGTTTATTGAAGTTCCATTTAAAGCAAACATGTAATTTCATGCTGGATTGAAGACATGTTTAAACAAAAAGTGTATTTTGCATTGAAGAGAAGACGGGAAGAAATAGCAGAGTGCTTTGAACTCCAGGCCTGTTAACATTCCCCTCAAGCCATTTATTTTTTGTTTGGTTTTTTTTTATTTTTATAACTGTTATAAAGGTACGCTGCCGAGCATAATTATTATCCTTATGTAAGATATTCTTGTAATTAGTGTGTTTTTTTTAATCTGTACACATGCAATGGACTGATTGTATCTTTGTGCTTATCTAAGAGGAGTTCAAAAAACATGAAGAAGATATAGTCCTTTGTGTGAGGCTAAGTCAGCAGAAATCTCCATCTAAGGTTAATATCAGGGTGCACATCAGTTGTGCAGCCAGTATGTCTGGACTTCACTTCTGTGATACAATGACTGGAGCCCCACATCACGCGGACCCTTAAGATTAAGCTCCCTTGATTTAGCATGTGGCATCTGTCCAGTTGGTTTGGTAAGGGCCCTTCCACACGCTCCAGTCAAGGAAAGAGACAGGCTCTGACTGTCTCTGACCCAACTTGCAAGGGTTAGTGCAGTCTGTGCACCCCAAGTCAATTAACATTAAAAGTTGATCAACTGTTTTGCTTGCTCCAGAAAATAACACAACGAAAATAAATTTACTAGTTTTTTCTCTCTGGTAGTGGAGCAGAAGGTTTTTGTTGGAGGCATACTCTCCTTCTAGACCAGGGGTCTCCAACCTTGGCAACTTTAAGACTTGTGGACTTCAACTCCCAGAGTTCCTCAGCTGGCTGAGGAACTCTGGGAGTTGAAGTCCACAAGTCTTAAAGTTGCCAAGGTTGGAGACCCCTGGTCTAGACTGAACATTGAAGGGCATTGTTCCTCCATTTTTGCTGATCTGAAGTAATTTTGCTATATTGCCAGGGAACAGCTTTAAACACACACACTTCGATACACAGCAACAAAAGAGCAAGGGGAAAGACAGGGCACTGAGGATCTGGAGGGAGTTCTCAACAGCTAACAGTGTAGAAAGGGTGAGGATTCTCAAGGAGTCTTACACAGTAGCATGGAAATAATTTGGATGACTTAGGGGCCAGGTGGAATGGGTTTAGTCAGTGACTACTAGGCTGACGTGTAAACTGGATCAATTTGTATAGTCTTTATGCAGAGCAATAGCCTTTGGACAGAGCGTGTCTTAGTATCCTTGAGCTATAAGTAGTAGGGTAAGGTTGTCATTTTGTGCCAAGTATCCACTGTACAAGATTGGATGTTTGTTGGGCTCTTCTATTTGAGCTTGACAGATTGCAGCTCCAAATCACATGTTTTCAGCCACTCATATTTCATAATGGTCAGGTTAACTGTGCTGGAGGAAAACCATCTAAATAATTTGCTTTCTGTGCCAATACTAACTTTTGCTGGCCACTTTCAAACGATTACATTATTTTTCTGGGATTTGACCACATTCAGCCAGAGACAGCGCTTCCACAAAGTATCTCTGCTTATTGTCCATATAAATGGTAATCACCTACATTTGATAATTTAATGTCATGAAGAGCTGTGGTGGCACAGTGGCTAGAATGCAGTATTGCAGGCTAATTCTGCTAATAAGTAGTTCGATCCTGACTGGTTCAAGGTTGACTCAGCCTTCCATCCTTCCAAGGTCAGTAAAATGAGGACCCAGATTGTTGGGGCCAATATGCTGACTCTGTAAACCGCTTAGAGAGGGCTGTAAAGCGCTATATAAGTCTTAAATGCTATGCTTTTAGCATAGTAACTTAAGTTTGCCTGTTACATTCCAGAACTGTACCAATCCGTCTTCCTCGTTCAGAGATAATATGGATGCTAGAAAAGGAATGCCTGATTTGGCTGTGGGCGTAAAGCATGAAGTGAGCTCCGAAGGTGTATATGATGTCCCTCCTCCCATAGCCAAGGCAGCCGCCTCTTCTGAGCTGACACCACTCCAGCAAGGCCTCTACGATGTTCCAGTGAGCCACCAAACTCAATTTGTTGGACAGCAAATAGTTCCCCAGGCAGATATTTATGACACCCCTCGGGGAATTGCCTTTCCTGGACAGCATCTAGCATTTGGTGAAAGTCTGAATCCAGATGGAAAAGAAGGAATATATGATGTCCCTCCACAGGTCACCCAGGACACCAAAAGGCTACAGGATGCTACCGACGGGATAAACCGGTTGTCTTTTTCAAGTACAGGGAGCACCCGGAGTAACATGTCCACTTCTTCCACCACATCAAAGGAATCTTCTTTTTCAGCTAGTCCTTCTCATGACAGAAGGATAACCCTGGATCCCGACTCAGCCATCGAGAGGCTTTATTGGAATCAGAACACAGTCGAAAATACAGTCTCCAGTTTGATGGCCTTCGTCCACCCTGACTGGCGATCGTACGAGAACATGGAAAAACATATCAACAAGATACATACTGCGGTTGACAAAGTGGAACAGTCACTGGTTGACTACCTCCATTTCACAAAGGGGGCAACTGCCAATGCGTCCTATCTGTCAGAGCTTAGTCTCTACAATAAAATGAGGAGGGAGCTGCAGAGGTTAGAAGATTCCTATCAGATTTTGACCCAGATTAGCCACGACCTCAGTAACTGCAGCTGGTCCTTGAATGTCCTAGCAGTTAACAAGCCTCAGAACAAATGTGATGACCTGGATCGTTTCGTGATGGTGGCAAGGACGATCCCAGATGACGCCAAGCAACTGACCACTAGCATCAGTGTCAATGCAGAGGTGCTCTTCAAACAAGGACCTTGCAGCTCCTATATAAAAAATGCATCGGAGGGCGTGAATCCTACCGCTGATTATGTGTATGATAATCCTCAGGCTCTAACATTGCACCCTGGAGATAAAAACCAGGACCACTGCACTTCTCTATCCCCACTCCTGTCTAAAAACCAGCCTTACCAATGCAACAGCAATAACAGCTTAGAAAAGAGCTGGATGGATGATTACGATTATGTGCACTTGCAGGTGAGTCCCACCTACCTTTTCTAGAGGTGTCAGCCAGAGGCTTTTGGGATGTTTATAAGCAGGGCCTGAAGTCCCTGACACACCCTTTAGAAACAAACTTCCCAAGTCAGTTGCTTTTCACCTATACTTCTTTGTTTCAGTCATGAATGCCCTAAAAGTGATTGATGGTTGATGTCTTTCTGTATTGAGAGATAAGGTAGATCAGGATATTGTAGTCCTGATTAAATATCAGAATAACACTTAGAAGTGTTTCAAGGTCTTCTAATCCAACCCCCTGCTCAAGCAGGAAACCCTATACCCGTGATGGTGAACCTATGACACGTGTGCCACAGGTGGCACGCAGAGCCATTTGTGGCTGCACTCGAGCTGCAGGCAAACTTACCTCACTGCGCATGCGCGCGCCTCAAAGATAATTTTTGGCTGGTTTGAGGCCTTTTTCGGCCTCCCACAGGCTTGAGGAAGGCTTTGGCAGGCCTTGCAGGCCTAAAATTAGGCCCATTTCATCACTTCCTGTTTTTCTGAAAATACCGGAAGTAATGAAACAGGCCTAGTTTTTGGCCTGCAAAGCCTGCAGAAGCCTTCCTCAAGCCTTTGGGAGGCCAAAAAAGGCCTCAAACTGGCCGAAAATCAGCTATGAGGCACAGTGCGGGTAAGGGGGTGGCAGGGTGGGTGGGGATTGCGCGCGCATGCGTAGGGGGACATGGGGCGCATTGCCTTCTGGGTGCTGGTGCGCGCGTGCAAGCACGCGCACAATTTTTGGCACAGGAGCCCAAAAAGGTTAGCCACCGCTGCCCTATACCATTTCAGACAAATGGTTGTCCAATCTCTTCATAAAAACTTCCAGTGTTAAGAGTATTTTTGCAAGTTCTGGAGGCAAGCTGTTCCACTGATTAACTGTTCTAACCATTAGGAAATTTCCCCTTAGTTCTAAGTTGCTTCTCTCCTTGATTAGTTTCCATCCGTTGCTTCTTGTCCTGCCCTCAGGTGCTTTGAAGCAGGGGTCTCCAACCTTGGCAACTTTAAGCCTGGCGGACCTCAAAGCAAAGCTGGCTGGGGAATTCTGGGAGTTGAAGTCCGCCAGACTTAAAGTTGCCAAGGTTGGAAGCCCCTGCTTTGAAGAATAGGTAGACTCCCTCTTCTTTATGGCAACCCCTTTTAATATTGGAACATATCAAAGATCTGTGTTGGATCTACTATCTCTTTCATTTTCTAGCCAGTGAGTAATTATTGTCCTTCCCTACTCCATTCTCCCTATTTGTTCAGCAGAGAATGGAAATTGTCTACCAAGGTGCACCAGTCGGATTGTGGGTTCTGGGGAAAACCAGCCATTTTCTCTCTCCTGTTAAAATGTTATTATGCAGCTGGACCGTCATCAGGTCAATAGAAATAAAAATGAAAAAGCTCCAGCCACATGACGGAATGCACAAAATCCTTTAGGGCCTCTCCTGCCATTTCCCAGGTTGTGCAACTCCTGTTTATTTAAGATCATAGCCAAAAGTATAAGTTCCCACTGTTCTCATTGACTTTTTCCTCGCTACCGATTAAAAACACGAGTGCAAACATAATAAAATGCCTGCTCTTTAAATAAATAGTTAATTGCCATGTGAAGAGGTGTTCGTTTGTGTGATTGGGCTTGTTTTTTGTTTTTTGTTTGTATGTCAATTTCTCTCTGATTAGGGGAAGGAAGAGTTTGAAAGGCAACAGAAAGAGTTGCTGGAAAAAGAAAACATTGTTAAGCAGAACAAGATGCAGCTGGAACATCATCAGGTAAAGAACCTTATAAGTAGCATCCAAACAATCAGGAAGGCAAAATGGAAAGACAAGGACCCTGGAATTCTGGGAGGTAGAAATGTTGTCTTTAAAAAAATCACGTGCACCAACTGAGGTTTTTTTTTTAAAACCTTGTGTTGCTCCGTATCAGTTAGACAGCGAGATGGTTGGTATATATATATGTAATATATAAATGAGTAATAATAAAAGAAAGCAACCTCTCCAAGTATATATTTACTTAAAAGAGATAAAGTATAAGTCCATTTCATGGGATACTACTCTAATTCCTGGCTACATTTTCTCTGCTTCAGAACAGAATGAATGTACCACGGAGTCGGAAGACCCCAAGTCTTTTCCCCACTCTTGCAAGGGACCATGTTTGAGAAAAATGTGCATGAATTTGTGGGTGGAAAAGAACAGTTTTTTTAAAGCCTCCATTGATTGCAAGTGATCTTCCCCAAAGCAGTATAAGCTATAAGGAATTCAAATAATCAGTTTACTCTCTGACTCCTGACCCACAATAGCTTTGTGTCTTCTTTTCCCAAATGCCACTCACCTGTTCATGCCCATTTGTGTTTCTCCAGTATTCTCTGGATGATTGGGGAACACCCATTGGGGATGTCTATGGAGATTCTCAGTCAATCCAGGTCATGGTTGTCCCAAAGGTGCTTTTTCAAGAGGCAACCGGACTTTCTAGTTTTTCTTTGAAGACGTTTCGCTTCTCATCCAAGAAGCTTCTTCAAATTTGCATTCTTCAAGTGACCAGCTGTTGTCCGTTCCCCACCATCCAGTGAGAGCTGAAGAAGCTTTTTGGATGAGAAGCAAAATGTCTTCAAAGGAAAAAAAAAAAAAACAAGTCCAGTTGCCTCTTGAAAAAGCACCTTTGGGACACCCATTGAGGATGTTTATTTTTTAAGTCACCACAATCATGATGAATTTAGATTATTGTTGCTCACTGATACATTCCTAAACCTGTGCTCCTTGCATATGACAGTCTATAGGCTTGTAACATAAAAATCATAATAATCAACATTAAGAAATGTTTTATACTTCTTCCCGTCTTGGGATTCTTCACTGTAGCCCACTTGATCCTAAGTTGAACTTGTCAGGTCTCAGCAATCTACTAAAAAGAAGGGTATCAATTGCTGATAGAACTACATGGTGTTGACTTTCCTATTTGCCTTTCAGTTGAATCAGTTCCAGCGATTGGAACAAGAAATCACAAAGCCAGTAGAAAATGACATCTCAAAGTGGAAGTCACCTCAAAGTCTTCACCCAGCAAAGAACTTGTTAGCCACTCAAGAGAGGCAGCTTCTTTTGTTTTATTCAGAACAATGTGAAACTCATTTCAATTCCCTCCTGAACGCCATTGATGCCTTCTTCAGCTGCATCAGTGCTGCGCAGCCCCCGAGGATCTTTGTCGCTCATAGCAAGTTTGTCATCTTAAGTGCTCACAAACTGGTCTTCATTGGCGATACCCTGACTCGGCAGTTGACAACTCAGGAAATGCGCAACAGCATCATGAATTCCAGCAACCAGCTGTGCCACTTGCTCAAAAGCATTGTTATGTCAACCAAGGTGGCGGCCTTGAATTATCCTAGCACATCGACGTTGCAAGATATGGTGGACCGTGTGACAGATCTTTCCCACTATGCGCAGTTGTTTAAGTGTTCTTTGATTCACATGGCATCTCACTGAGATGCACAGGAAGGACTCAGACCAACAAGGAACTGGAACGTGTCTTTTATAATATGTACAGATTTTAAACTTGATTATGTATTTTTTTTTCTGTAGATGTTTTTATATGGAAATTTTTAAATTCATTTTATGGGTTAGAAATTACAAAGATTTTCAGCAATCTCAGTCTATTGGTTTCAATATACATTTATAAATATTAAATGCATTCTCATGTATGTATATGTGGGGACATTTCATAGAATCTATTATGTCAGCACCTTAACAAAAGCATCCATCAGTTCTGTGATGTATATAGGGGCTTAATTTTAGGATACCCATTAACCTGATGCTACTTTTCCCTTTCGGGGTGTACAATGTATATTTTATTTTAGCTTAATTATGTCATGTAGACCAGGGGTCTCCAACCTTGGCAACTTTAAGACTTGTGGACTTCAACTCCCAGAATTCCTCAGCCAGCAAAGCTGGCTGAGGAATTCTGGGAGTTGAAGTCCACAAGTCTTAAAGTTGCCAAGGTTGGAGACCCCTGATGTAGACAATGTTTTAAAGGCTATGGCAACCCTTTAAGTAAATATTGTTTTACGTCCAAAGGAAAGATGCCAACAAACCCTATCTGGAATAATTGTTAGTAAATAAACTATACCTCCTCTAACACTAATGCTCTTCAAATTTTATTTGGAAATGAAAGCATGTATATTTCCAAGCATTTCATTTCAAAAGGCACACGCTCAGAAGGGCTGTCTTTAATTTTACTTTAGATTCTGGAGACGGTCATTTTGAAAGATATAAATTGTACACTCCACAAGAGTAAGGGCCAGTAATTTGGACCTCAAAAATCGGGGGTTGCCTTTAGATGAAAGCAAAGGCAGTTGATTAACATGCTTTCTTGTCATGGTTATTCCAATTTTCAGCAGTTCAGATCTGGTTACCTTACAAAAAATACCGGTTCCCCATTTGTGATCTGATAATGTTCAGGGTCAATATCCACCCTGAGTTGAGTTCAAGCAACAAGGAACCAGATAATACAGAGTGAAAAGTATACCAACTGATGCTTGAAAAGGTCAAACAGTGGAGCTGCAAACCACAATCAGCGATTAGATATCTTTCTCTTCCAGGAAGACAATAGATATGATTCAGTTGAAGAGTGCATGATCTTTAGCATCTGCACTTACCAATGTGAGGTGGAGAAACTGAAAAAGGCTACTGTGAAACACCGTGGGGCACAGCTTCCATCAAGTGGTCAGGCCCGAGTCTGATAGATCATTGTCTAATTGTGAAAGCAAGGCAAACTTATACCACAAACTTGTGGATAAGGCAGCAGTTGCAGGCTGAGTTATCCACTCTGGGTAACAAGAGAAAAAAATGAATATGATTCTTGTTGTGTATTTACAGTTGATTAACATTTATACATTTCTCAATTCCTTGCATGATGCTTTACAGGTGCTTCATCAATAGTCTACGTCGGTGTCAAACTCATGGCATCACATCACGTCACATGACATATCCGCCCACCCCCTTCGCCAAACCAGGGGTGGGCGTGGCCAGCATGTGATGCATCCAGCCTGCAGGCCTTGAGTTTGACACCCCTGGTCTACGTTAATGGTGCTACCACAACCACCTCCTGCTCCAGAGTTTTTCCTTTGGCAGTAACAATTACTGACACGCAATAGAGTTAGGGTAACTTTAAAGTCTGCAGCAGTGAGGATTAAAGGGCCAATGTGCTAGCAATGCTTAGTCATGATTGAAAGTTTAATGGCATTTCTGTCTCTGTTGCTCTGTGATCATTTGAGCTAAATGAACTCTTGCACACTGCTTATGCAGCAGGTTGCTACCAACTAAATGTTACCTACAACCTTGTGATCACTTGTCAACTTAAATAAACTACAGGTCTTTTTCGCACACAACAGCATGGTTTTTTTTTGGTTTTTTTTTGTAGTCTGGGTCTTTGTAGTCAGTATATTTATTTGTCAAGTAATGCTTTACATTACATTACAATCCTATTCCTGTTGACTCACATCTAGTGGCTGCCAGTTGCAGCCAAGAGATTCCTGCTGTTCTCTTACATACTAATTTCTACAACTGGTAACCTTAATCTAAGACTGGCCAACAAAGCACGATGAGGAGTACTTTTCATTGCTTCTTTCCAGTTATAACACATCACTTTTTCGTAAGAATTACAATTGTTATTTGTTTAGTGTTTGTTAGGTTAGTTAGTATCCAACATCTTACATAAATAACTCGTGTTATCCCCCTAACAACCTAGTGGGGTAGGTTGAGCTGAAAAATGGCCCATTTAGTCAACACTATATATAAACAGGCAGAAAACCTCACACACTTAAGATGTGCACTGTGGTGGTGCAGTGGTTAGAATGCAGTATTGCAGGCTCATTCTGCCAACTGCCAGCAGTTCAATCCTCACCGGCTCAAAGTTGACTCAGCCTTTCATCCTTCCAAGGTGGGTAAAATGAGACAGACAGATGGGGGCAAAATGCTGACTCTGTAAAGTACCATGAAGCGGTATATAAATCTAAGTGCTATTGCTAAGATGTTACCTAATTGGGTGATGAAACATCTGCAGGCACACAACCAAGCTCAGGGAGTGCCAAGAACTTTTCACCCAATTAAGTTGCTTGGCTGAGATTGACAATTTTTCTGAGAGAAGGACATTTTTGTTCATTTATTAAATTTGTTTGCTGCCTGTTTCACCAAAAGGTGATTCTGGGCAGTTTACAGTGTTTTTAAAAAAAATAAAACAATACAGAAACATGTGCATAATAAGAATAAAACACTATAAAAATACAAATTAACAAAAGATAACACTAAAGTAAAATAAGCATATTTATTCATTCATTCAAATTTATTAGCCAATAGTTCCAGCTATTGAGAGCCCTCCCAAATAGTTGAATTGAGACTTGTATTGTGTATCTGCTCATTTTACCCACAGATACATATTGGTAGTCTTTGACTTACAACAGTTCATTTCGTGACCGTTCAAGTTACAGCAGCACTGAAAAAAGTGACAACCGTTTTTCAACTTATGATCGTTGCAGCATTCCCCTGGTCACGTGATCAAAATTCAGATGCTGAATACAAAATTGTTCGTATTTATGACAGGTGCAGTGTCCTGGGGAATCATACGAGCAGTTTTTGTGACCTTGCAAGCAAAGCCGATGAGAAGCCAGATTCACTTCACAACCATGCTTCTAACTTAACAAATGCAATGATTCCCTTAAGAATGGTGACAAGAAAAGTAGTAAAATACGGCGAACTCACTTAGCAACATAAATTTTGGGCTCAACTGTGGTCGTAACTCAAGGATTACTTGTATATGCACCATCTAAAACTTGGAAATAAAAGTTTTTTTAAAAAAAAACTTAAAAAGAACAGTATGCATTTTTGGAGGGAGTATGGTAATATATTGGCAATACAATATATTGTATTACATTTCAAGTTGTTCTGGATGCCACAGTTGCTTCCTCGGCCTTAGGAAGCTCCTATTAATGCTAATGGGAGTTCCCTAGGAAAAATTCCAAGCCTTAAAGGTTCATTTGGCACACCACAACATTAAGATCATTTTGCAAATAGACTACAAATGTAATTCATTTATTTCACTATCTCACATAATGGGGTGGTTTTATAACACTGAGACTTATTCCACAAAGTATGTCTGGAGTCATATTTTTCTGAAATGTAAATAAATGACCCAATTCAGCAAAACCCTAATTACAAAGTTCGCTGTTGAAACATAGGTTCTTAAGCATTCATTGCATTCCAGGGCTAGATGAATGGTTTTTTTGGAAGTCTTGAATGAATGTATGACTTTTCATTCCATCTTCAGTACCAATGATCTGTGATCCCTGAATGGAACAAGAAAACATTGTTTACATATCACTTTGAGTTTGTAGCTCAGAGCACACAGAGCTGCTACGTTCTTCCTAGCTGGTTGATTGGATAGCTGACTTATGTGATATTCCAATCATAACCAGTTCTGAGCAGCTTATACTGTACATTGTGTTCTATTAGATACAGTTTAAAATGTACCTGCAAATCAAACAAATAAACCATTTGCAACTCTTGCCCCAGACAATAAACAGACTTGATTCCAATAGATTCCTTATTGCAAGCTATGGAATAAAGAAAGATCAAACTATGTGAATTTATGCGAAGTGCGCGATCACCAAACTGGTGGTTATGTGGTAGCATCCCACTCCTCCTGTATAGTCATCTCTATTTGGATGGGAAATCTGGAACACAGCCTATTTTCACCAAAGAATTATAGCCTGGTACTATCTCTGAAAAGGGACACTTCCAAATCTTCAAACTTCAGACTTTTGTTCTGAAAACCAACACCAGCTTTCAATTCCCATTGTACCAATCTATGTAAATGTTTCAACATTCCTAAGCAGCTTATACTGTACAGTCAAATATATAAGTATTCTGGCAGCCATAGATTTAATCTCATTTCATCCCTGTGTGTACATTAATTACTTAATTAATTCAACTCAGCCTGAACTTAAAAATTTCGAACCAATTATATATATATAATTTCCCCTCTTTGCTTACCATGTTTAAAAAACACCACCACCAAATGAACTCAGTTAAACCTTGTAAAATTCTGTAAAAGTTTGTGTTCTTGACTACATAAGAAGGGATCAGGAATCATGTTGTCACAATCTGTGGTTTCTGAGCAATCTATTCTGGGCTCTTTTCTGAGTTAAATCTGAAATCTCTGCCTGTAGCTACGTAGAAATGGAAAAACCCAGGCAGAGGAGAGGGACATGAAAGAGAGACATGGATTTTCATTGCTTTTTCATCCTGCAAGATTTTCTTTCTTTGAAAGGTGACCAAAAATATGCCTAGGTGCAATCTCCACAAAAGCTTTTTATCTCTGAGGCAGACTTGAGCTGGCTATCAATACCTGTAATGGATGAGCCTTCAAACAAGAATTAAAAATAACCTTGGTGGTTTGTTTAGTCCTGGCTTTTAAAGGAAAGAGCTCTCTGAAAACAAACAGATTGTCTACACAACACACAAACTCTTTGGATTTTTCTGGACTTTGGTCAAGCAGCACTACTGTATTTCAAATCAAAAGTGCTCAGGATCATTTCTTTGTTTCTCTCCTCCTGGGAGAATTTGAGCGCTTCACCCTACTAGCAGCCCTAGACATTAGGCTCAATGCTAATGTAAACCATAGTTTAGGAGCCTCTAGAGCAGGGTTTCTTAACACTGGTAGCTTTTAAAGGTATGGCCTGCAACTCCCCAAATTCTCATCAACGGCCATGCAAGCTGTGGAAATACTAGGAGTTGCAGTCCACATCCCTGGAAATTGCCAAGGTTGGGAAATACTGCTTCTAGGAGGAGCAAATGTACCCCTTTCCTTAAAAAAATAATAATTTGCTTTTAGAGCTGCCACTTAACCAGATTCAAGCTGCAAAAATCCAATCAACCAACAAATGGCTAAAAGCTACAGAAAAAAAAGTAATTCTATGCTATCATCTAACAATCCTTCAGGTTGTAGCCTCCTAATCCAGGATGCTTAACCTAGTTAATATTCATTCCCGTGCAAAGAAAATGTGCCGGAGGACAAGCTGCCTACAAAATGGCCAGCACCTGTGTTAGCTGTAGCCCTGTCCCTTTAAGGCCTCCCTTAGTCAGCACGGCAATCGCTGCCTATAAAAGCTGAGCAGAGAGGCAAATGGGTGTGGTTGTGTTAGTTGTGGGAGACAGGGAGGGAAAGGAAGTGTGTGTTCCTGAAGCAGCCTAAAGCAAAGCTACTATTTGACAGCAGTAGGACTTGTAAGAAGTAGTAGTTGGAGGAGTAGTAGATGTAGTTGTAAATGTAGTAAGAAAAAATGGAGTAGTGACTGCTAACTACCCTTTGAGTGCTTGTGTTTAGGGACCTGACTCATGTTAGCTCAGGTTTTAGAGCCCATTGATTTGGGTATATGTAAAAGAGCCTGTTACACAGTGGTATAGGACCTGAGGCTTAAAAAGCCATAAGTAGCCATTGAAAGGGGTTTGGTTTTTCAGAGCCTTATCAAAATTACTACCATAGAAAATACAAAGCATTACGTGTATATGGGAAAGAAAATATATCTGTTGAATTTAACTGCATCCAATTTACATCTATATACATCAGAATTTGCTCAGTGATTCAGGCCTTTTTGTCTCTCCATCTGTCAGAAGTGGCTTTTCTTTTCTTTTCTGAGTTATTGTAAGCTCACATCACAAAGTCTAACCCTCTTGTCTTTTGCTAGCCTGCTGCCTTTCATTTTTTTCTAACCATGGCGCCTTTTTCCAAAGATTCTTGAAAATGGAATTAAAAAAAAAAACAACCCAACCCCAAGGCATGGGGGGGGGGAGAGTTGTAGTTTAGAAAATCAGGATCCTATCTAGGATCAAAACCTGCCTTTTAAAAAAGATTTGCTGCAATTTGAACAAAAAAAGAAAAGCTCTTCAATTGATAGCAGCTGCTGCCTTATTTATTTATTTTTACTCCCATCAGTTCTTGGAGATAGACGAGGAAACTTCTACCAAAAGAAATATTAGAATACTTTATTGACTGATATAGGATATAACAGAATTTGGAAAGCCTGATAGCATATTTCTCTTTGACTTCTGTTTTACCAAGGAAAGTCCAAAGGAAAGTCTTCAGTTTCTTTCTCATACCTTCTTGTTTTCCAGGGGGCTAAGTTCATGTTTTCACCAATAAATTTCACATAGGTCTACTCCTATTGTTGAAATTAAACCAACTTTACCTATTTCCTAATCTAGGATCTTTTTTAAAAAATAATTTTATTAATGAACAACAAACAGGAAAAAAAAACATTAAAGCAATGAACGTGGTGCATACATAACAAAAAATAAAAATTTACATATGTACATAAATATTAATCATTTTGGCTAGAGTTACTCCTTTCTTTTTTTTAAACCAGTAGTAAAACTTCTCCCAAATTCTGTAATAATCAGATTCAGTCTTATCTTTTAATTCTTGAGTTATTCTGTCCATTTCAGCGCACGACCAAATTTTTCTAATTATTTCCATTTCTTCTGGCCTATCATTTCCTTTCCATCTCTGGGCAAGAGCTAGTTTCGCGGAAGTGGTGATATGGATTATTAAATATATTATCTCTTTATTATATTTCCCCGCATTGATTCCCAATAAGAAAATTTCAGGTCTGAACTCTATTTTAATTTTACACATCTCTTCTAACCAGTTTCTGATTTTCAGCCAATATATTTGGGCTTTTTCACATTTCCACCATACATGGTAATATGTTCCAATTTCTTTATTGCATTTCCAGCATTTAGGAGATAATTTCAGATACATTTTTGCTGGCGGGGTGTGCTATTGATAAAACATTTTTAGTAAATTTTCTTTATATGATGCAGCCAGGGTAATTTTCCTATTCTTGTCCCATAAAATTTTCCAATCTTCCAGATTTATACCATATCCAAAATCTTTCATCCAGGCCAGCATTCCTAATCTAGGATCTAATTGCTATTTGAAGTTTGTTTCACCTGCCCTCAGGAACATCTAAATGAGGGCCAAGCACAGCTCTTTCTCTTACTCAATTGTCCTTACCTCTAAATCTACCCGTTGAGAAGCGAGGTGAAATTCTTTTTATTCATTTATCTAGTTTCTCCTTCTACCATTAAACTCAATCTCTACTTCCAGGCTAGAAATCAGGAATGAGTTCCAGTCCTGCTTTAGGCATGAAAGCTATCAGGATGACTTTGGGCCAGTTGCTCGCTCTCTCAGCCCAACTCATCTCACAGGTTCGTTGTGGAGAAAATAGAAGAAGCAATATTATGTCCATCACCATGACTTATTTAAAAATAAATAAATAAAAGCAGGATAAAACAAAACCTTTAAAAAAAAATTGCCAGCAAGCAAAGAAATGAAATGGATCTTGGGAGGGATAATAAGAAAAGCTACAGAAAACATTTGGTTCAGCTGCAGACTTCAACAGTAGCAAGTCTGTTTGCCTCTTTCCTACAAAAGTATAGGTAGTCCTTGACTGACAACCACAATTCAGCCCAACATTTCTGTTACTGAGATATGTTAAATGAATTTTGCTCCATTTTACCATGTTTCTTGCCACAATTGTTAAGTGAATCACTACAGTCGTTAAAGTTAGCAACATGGTTAAGTGAATCCGGCTTCTCCCTTGACCTGACATGTCAGAAGGGTGCAAAAGGTGATCACGTGACCCCAGGACACTGCAACCGTCATAAATGCCAGTTACCCGGTGTCTGAATTTTGATCACTTGACCGTGGGAATGCTGCCACAGTTGTGTCACTTTTTCAGCGCTGATGTAACTTCAAACAGCCACTGAACAAACCATTGTAAGTCGAGGACTGCTTGTAGAAGTAAACAAGGTGATTTAAGACTTGCCAGAAAACAGCACATTTCACACACACACAAAAAACCTCTCTGAGGGAGCATCAGCCCACCAGGTAGACCTAGACCATCCAACACCACGAGAAGATCAGAATTCAGAATTACACTTTTACGGAGCATGGCTGTTGTTGGAAGTTAAAACCCACCCCTTTCCTAGGAAAATGAAATATTTTAGGATATACAAAAAAAAGACAGAATATTTTCCCCTAAAAAAGAAAAGTAGAAACTCAAGAGGCAGAAACTCACCCATACTCAACCTTTGCTAATGGGCCATTATTCTGGCCTGGGCCAGTCTATTTTACATAACAAAGATCTACTCCAGGTAGAGCTATAATAGGAATTGCCCAAAGCCCTTTCATTACATCATCATCATCCAGCAAGGCTCAACCAAGCCTGGGACTCAGGACAGCCTACAGAGTTGCCCCTGCATGGCCTCATGGGAGTCTGACAACCAATCAGAATACAAGCTCCAATTCAAATCCCAACAGAGGGCACAAAACCCAGGGAAACTCTCAGCATCTCTTGTCTTTTTTTGCTCAGGAGCTCCAAGCCAGGTGGTCCTGTCCACCATTAAACCATCTTTCCAAACAGACTCCATGTTTCCAGTGTCTTTCTTCCCCACTTGGAACTGAACCCAGAAGGATATTTCTTCCAACAATTATAATAAAAAATATCTCCCAGGTCTGATTGCGTTGTACCTCCCCTCCTTCTTACAGCCCAGTGATTCAGGGAGATATTTGCCTGAAGCACTTCGAAATATTATCTTTCCAGGACTTAAAAACAGTGTTTCAGCCCACTTTGCTTAGGCAATATTTGCATATTTCTATTCTGTTCACTTTCTTTACCTCTACAAGAAAGCATGGCTTTTCCGCAGCCTTGTACCTTGAAAGTGACTTTAAAAGTTTTGCTCAAGATGGATTTATGATAACTTTGCAACTCTCTGCTTATATTACAAAAACCGGCATTGTCGACAGGTTTTTGGAGCTTTACACTAAATATGGCTTGTATCTTGTACATTTCCTTCAGCCACAATTGCTTAATATAGAAGTCAGTCAATCATACTTTCAGAGAAGGACATGTGGTTACAGCTAAGTTGTTCTGCTTGGATTAAATCTAGATGAATTCCAGTCATCTGGTTCCATTTCCTTAGCAGCTTCTTTTAAAGTAGGTAATTTAAAGACAGAGATAAGCTTGTCCTCGGCGTTGAAGGAAAACATTTGAACCAGATGAACTTAGAAATATTTTTAATGGTCGAAACGGGCTTGTCAAAATGCTGTGAAGTCCAACGTGCATACAGCTTTTTGAAAAGATTAGGTTTAGCAATTCGGAAAGACATATTCTCAGCCCCTACTTTTCTTCAAATTGGGGGGAGCAGAACTACAGGACCCCACTAGCAAGACATGGAATCAAACTCCAAGCAGACCTTCGGGAAACCGAAGGTGGTGATCCTGAAAACCTCTACTTGTAGTTTCCTTGTTACTTGTAGTTTCCCATCATACCGAATCTCCAGTTGGGGTCCAGAAGCTTGACGGTTCTGACTGTTGTTGTGATAGTTGTGGAGCAAGGCTGTCCACAGGAATGCCTTTGACCTTTGACTTATTTGCAGAGGCATTACACGCCCTCCCCCTCCCCATTTTAAACGTGTTTGTTGCCCTTATTTGCAATGGGGGCTCAGGACTGGCATTTGTACTTAAAATGATTGATTTATCTCTAATGGAACTTGGAGGTAGGGATAAGACAACTTTTCTCATGCCTCGGGTAACAAAATTGGGTTATTGCCATGTGCTCCACGTGGGGCTGCCCTGGAAGACCATCTGGAAATTACAAATGGCTCGGAAATGTGGCGACTTGGGCAGTTTTGCCCATATTATATATCACTGTTCCACAGGCTGCACTGGCCTGCAGTTTCCTTCCAGGTATAAATTTCAAGGTGCTGGTAATTATCTCTAAAACCTGAAATATGAATGGAACTAGGCTACTTGCAGTACTGCTCCAGGTTCCTTCTCTTAGACGTTGCCATCTAGCAGGACTTTTAGGAAGTGGGTCTTCTCTGAAGCTGACTTTGCCCTTGGAGAATATTTCCTCCAGAGAAGCTGCAGTCCTCCCTCCCTCTTTGCTCTCTAGAAGACCTTGAAGAGGGCTTCCTTCCCCCAAATACTGGGGTAAGATGAGGCTAAGAGACCAGCAAGAATGTGTGTTAGACATATGGCAAAGTTCTGCCCCAGGTGCCATGGGTGTTCCATATTCAGAGACTTGAAAGCCCGCATTCCCATTGGTCCATTGCAACCGCTACCTGATTGGACAGCCAGGGCAGCTATGATTGGCTCGCTTGGAGTCTGCCGCGATTGGTTGAAACAATAAAGCCCTGCTAGGCATATTGGCGGGCAACAAGGCCACCCCCAACATCCTATCACCTCGCAGGACGAGGTGGTCTGAATTCTTGGCCGCTTATAATCACCAGCTCACCCACCGCCCCGGCAAGGACATTTTGCACGCCGATGCCTTAAGCCGCTCACCCCTTCCGGATGTGCTAGACGACCCAGCACCCTCCACGCAAGTCCTCCAAATAGAGACTCTACCCAGCCCACTCCTCACCGCGCCAGACATTGCCCGCGAGACAAAAAAAGATACGCGGCTGGCGCGAGTCTTAAGCTGGGTAGAACGGGGTTGGCCGGATAATGACAAAGACGAACGTTTTAAAGCTTTCAGGAACCGGCGGACTGAACTCTTTACTCAAAAAGGATGCATACTGTGGGGAGATCGGGTGGTGATACCAGAAACTTTGCAAACTGCTGTTTTAGACATGCTGCATGAAGGGCACCCGGGCATTGTTCGGATGAAAGCTCTGGCAAGAAGTTACGCTTGGTGGCCAGGGATGGACAGGCAGATCGAAACATGGGTGGGCGCATGCAACAGTTGTCAACAAACGCGATCCGCCCCCCGCAGCACCACCCCTGGAATGGGACCAACCCGGGCGAACCAGGCGGGAGTCGCAGCTATAGGCCCAGCTCACTCTTCCAGGCGGTTCCATCGAGAGGTTTGAGAGCGACGCGGAGCCCGTCCGAACCTGCCAATGACCAAAGACTAACTGAAACGTGCAGGTCAAGTAGGCAGGTACGGAGACCTGCCTACCTACACGACTATGTCACCCCGCCCCTTGGACGATACCAAGAGGGGAGGGGTGTTCCATATTCAGAGACTTGAAAGCCTGCATTCCCATTGGTCCATTGCAACCGCTACCTGATTGGACAGCCAGGGCAGCTATGATTGGCTCGCTTGGAGTCTGCCGTGATTGGTTGAAACCAAGCGCGGGAGACTTAAAGCAGCGTCATTGGCCGCCAAGCCGCGGCCAGCTCTATAAAAGAGCCGCTGCGGCTACTAGTTTTTCAGACTTGTTCCTGCCGATAAATAAAGAGCTGTTGTTACTGAACTGAAGTCTCTCGTCTTTATGAGCCCGACCTTCCGAACATAACAATGAGTGTGTAGGAAGTTATCACCTACCCCTCTCCTAGAAAATTGAAATATCCTAGGAAATATTGAAAAGGCAGAATATTTCCCCTAAAAAGAGTAGAAACTCAGAAGCAAAAACTCACATCAGAAACAGAAGCTCACCCTCACTAGTTTGTTAATGGGTGGGCCATTATGGCCTGGGCCAGAATATTTTACATAACAAAGATCTCCAGGTAGAGCTATAGGAATTGCCCAAAGCCCTTTCATTACATCATCCAGCAAGGTTCAACCAAGTCTGGGATTCAGGACAGCCTACAGAGTTGCCCCTGCATGGCCCCATGGGAATCTGACAAACCGTCAGAATACAAGTTCAAATTCAAATCCCAACAGAGGGTATAAAACCCAGGCACACTCAGCATATCAGCCCTTCCTTCTTTTCCTTCATCTTGAAGCATGTGATTGTTCTTTTCACTTTAGAGCTCCAAGCCATGTGGTCCTGCCCACCATTAAACCATCGGTCCAAACAGCCTCCATGTTTCCAGTGTCTTTCTTCCCCACTTGGAACTGAACCCAGAAGGATATTTCTTCCAACAATTGTTCTAAAAGTTTTTACTGATTTTGGTTTTTCTTGTTTCTGTTCTTTTTGTGTTCCCACCCAGGGTTGCAGTTACAATAGGGGGTGGCCATATAAATCTTTAAAAATAAATGGCTTCTTTGCATGGAAGAGAATTGTGGAATTTCAAGAGGATGGCCCATAGAAAGGTGAAACTTGAACGGAAAGGGTCTTGCAATATTGGATAGCCTTGATTGTACCTATATATTCCAAAATGTGTTGTTAGGCTGAGGAAGTTTCAAGCTGCATCTTTTTTTCTGAGTTCCCTTGCTGCTGGAGGCAACCTCCATTACCTTAGTTACCAAAATGTCACATTGTGAAGTGAACTTCTTTAGCAGCAGCTTGAATTGGCAGCTGAAGACTTGAAGGAGAGCATTCTCAACGTAGCTTGATAGGCAGGTTCACAATTTTAGAAATCCTGGGCCTTCTCTGGCAGGGATGGTCTCGCCAACAAAGAAACGTTCCCTGCTCACAGGAGTTTGATATAAGGGTATAACTACATCCTAAACAATCCAAGCCTTTTTTTCTTTTTTGGAAGAAGGGAATGAACTCTACATAGTGCTGCAAATTGAAATGTGGTGTGCCCATTATTAGTTCACTGTTTGTTTTTAAAATAGACAGAGGAAATGCTACCAGTGGAATTTTCATGCTAAAAAAAGCCAGTTGCTTTTCAGAAGGGACGACACATTAACAAACCTGGCTGAGAGGGGCCTCCTAGTGGCAGAAATATGCAAGAACTGATCTCTTAATTTTAGTGAGGATGTTGAGGTGAATGTATCAAAAGATAAATTCGAGGATGACCCCCTTATTTGTGTCAAGTTTCTTCCTCCTCCAAGAAATTCCATCAATCCTTTAAAGATTTTTTTCTCTCTCTCTCAAAATTTGTTTGCTGCATTTCTGCTGTTGGCAGAATTCCGTCAACAGCCCAGCATAAAATTCTGGTAAACAGTGAATGTTGAAGGGCCTCTTGAGGAAATAGAAGACCTGCTACAAGGGCAATATATAGGCCAGAGATTGGCAACAACACTTCCCGCATAAACTTCAGGACCTCTGAAAATATTCCATAGAGTGTTTCCAGAACCTCTAAATTAAACACACATGTATTAAAACATTTAAAATGTCTGAAATCTGAGGGGTGAAGAAATTAGCTCATGGTGTTTATTATTGGCATCTGAAACAACATGAGAGTATATAATAGTTATCAGAGTTGAAAAAGTTACCAACTGCTGTTTTAGACATCAATATTCAAGAAGCCTATCCAAAAATAGATTGTGTTTTTTGATCTAGTAAAATGTTTCTCAGTGGATACGACTGTACGAATATCACGGGTGGGACTCACTGGATATTAGATAGATCATTGATATTTTTATATTTTAAAATCTTACTACAAACATTTAATAAATGCTTTTAAAATATACATCTCCTTGGAGGCTTGTCAGCATTTGAATGGGGCAAAACAAGCTCAAACTAAGCCCTTCCAAGACGAAATAGTTTTTCACCAATAACATTAAAGGACTCCAGTAACAAAGATTCCAGTTGTTTCTGGATAAGGCCATGCTCTTACCTGAATAGGTAGACCTCAACAAGCTTTTTAGATTTACAGCCTCTAGTTAAACAGGAGGCAGAATTCATGGACAGAGGGACAGTGTGATATTTGCAGTGTGATATTTGTGGGATAGCCTTTGGAAATGATCCCAAAGTTCCAGTGATATTCATACTGGCTTCCTATTAGCTTCCAGGTCCAATAGCCTGTTTGAGGGACAAGGACCCTTTTCTGTGAACGTGAAGTACTGAAGAGAGGGCCATCACCTGCCTACGAAGGGTGTTGGCTGAGATCCCTCAGTCTAGGCCATCCTGTAGAAACTCTAAGATATTGGCCATTGAGGCACTCGTAGGACGAACGCCAGCTTTGTTACACCACTGGCAAAAGGTCTTCCAAGTGGCCTCATAAATGCGATTAGTGGAAGGTCTCCTGGCCGCTAGAATCATGTGGATTACCCTCTCTGAAGTGTTCTGTTTTCTGAGCGCCCCGCTCAATCGCCATGCGGTCAGTTGAAACCACTGAGGCTCTGGATGAATTATCACCCCCCTGGTGTAATGATACCTAATCTGGAGGGATCCTCCATGGGTTGGAGATGGAGAGATTCACCAGGTCCGCGAACCAGGGACATCTGGGCCAATAAGGGGCAAGAAGTATGACCTCTCCCTCCTCCTCCAGTATCTTTCTGATGACCGCTGGCAGAAGCGGAAGAGGTGGGAAGGCATACAGGAGGCCCTGGGGCCACCTGCTCCTGAGAGCATTGGTCCCTTCCACGAACCTGGTGAAGAACCTGGGTAGTCTGGCATTGCTTGGAGAAGCAAACAGGTCCACTACCGGCTGGCTGAAGCTCTGTGTCAGCTCCTGAAATAGAAGAGGGCGAATACTCCACTCTGAATGGTCAACCCTGGCCCTGCTAAGCCAGTCAGCTTGCACATTGTCCACACTAGATATATGCTCTGCCCTAATAGACAAGAGATTTCTCTCTGTTCAGAGTCCCAGGCAATCCGCCTCCAACATTAAGGACCTGGATCTGGTGCCACCTTGTCTATTTATGTGTGCCTTCGTGAGGACATTATCAGTCAAAATCACTACATGAGAGCCCTGCATCAAGGGCCTAAACCGCTTGACAGCCAATCTTACTGCTCTCAACTCCAACCAATTAATACTTTTTCTTTGTTCTATTGATGACCATTGGCCTTGTGCCATCTGTGACTGAAGATGAGCCTCCCCCCATCCAAAGAGACTGGCATCTGTGGTGATGACAAGTCGAGAGGGCTTTTTAAATAGGTGTCCTTTGTTAATTGCTTGGGATTGCCAACACTTTAAGGACTGCTTCACTGACCTGGGGTCCCTGACCTTACATGAGGAGTGGACTCTCGCAGCCACAGAGAGGAGACAAAGAGGACACCAGTTTTGATTTTGAACAACCCTGCCTCCCTCCTTAGATCTACATTAGAAACACCTGCAATATGGGCCTTAGAAATTTATACTGGACCTTTTTGAGAGGGGCAAAAGAGGAATAGGGTGCCAACTGGGGACCGAAGAGTAGTTATGCATGAGCCTTTATTGAAAATAGCTTCAGTGCTGATGGTATATACTGTGCTCCTCTAGTAAAGATCGGGTTGCAGCCACTGGGTTTTGGTTTTTTTTAGCATTTTTGTATAGCGGTGTTGACGTGCACTGCGTTTTGTGGAACTATGGAAAATCATGCCCAAATACTTGAAGATTGTAACTTGTTCAATATTCTGACCTCTCCACCAAGCATGCTGTTGGTCTCTGCAAACATCAGAATTTTGGCTTTATTAGGATTGGTTTCAAAACATTCTTTTGAGCAGTACCTGATCCAAGGCATTCAGGGCTTGTTTGAGTCCATTTAATGTTTGTGACAGAAGTACTATGTTGTCTGCATATAACAAAGTAGCAATATGCCTGTTTGCTAATTTTGGTGGGTAGGTGGTGTTCAAACTGATTCACTTTGGCCACGAGTAAATTTATATATAAATTAAACCGAGAAAGGGGCTAAGATACATTTCGGCCTCACTCCTGGAATCTCATCGGTATAGCAGCCTTGCATGCTGCAACGAATTTTGAATCTTAGAGGTTTATGCATGAACCAAAATAATCATCTGTCAATGGTGATATGTAGAAGCTTTGTCCGGAGCCCTTGCTCTAGGAAGCAAGCCTTAGCTTATTGGTATACAAATATATTCCTCTACATACATTTGTGTTCATTATTTTTCTATCTGATCATTTGTATCATCTTTGGTTAGTTTACTGCGCTGTATACCCCACAAAGTCATAAGGTTAGAATGGCTAACAGAATATAATAAATAAATAAATAAGCCAAAAGTTCTGGTTTCAGATAAATATCCTTAGTAGCTTAGGAACTGCTTCTATAAGTTATAAATTACATTTGCATGGCAACAACTATTTTCTTGCAACAAATTAATTGAGACAAAGATATTAAGTCCTCAACGTTTTTTTTGTATTTCTGCATTTAAAATTTATAATTGCATCATACAAATAATTCAGTCTAAGCCTTTGAGAATTATTCCACGTTCCTCACAAATTTGCAAAGGCATTCTTTGCAAGAGCTTGGCTGTGCCTTACAGAGGCCTTGTATGAGACTGTCGTTTGAAATAGCAGCTGAAACAAATATTTACCAGATATAACCTTTTTAAGTTAAATTAAAAACGAACTTCATGTCCTATTTCCAGTTCAGGCCTGATCCTTTGCTCCCTTTTACGTTGCACTATACCAAATTGAAAATACATTCACTTATTATCAAGACCCCCTCAACTCCAAGTTGCAAACAATTCATAAACTTTTTATTTGGTTAGCACCTCAGCCTTAAAGATTAATGATTTTTCTCATTTGCTGGGGATTTTGGTCTGGGTGATTTTGTGCTTCATTTAAAATCTTTTGACAGTGGACACCATTATAATAAATATGCAGAAAGAAGGGCATTTACAACAAGTTGGCTTATTAACATTTTATTTGTCATGTTTTAATGTTTTAAATAAAAAGAATAACATGATGAATATAGAAAGCATAGAAGCAATTAGTATAGTTCTTTTTCCATATACCGAGGAGCACAGAAAAAGCTTAACCTTGCATGTAATGCAGCATTTGTCCAAGAAAGGAATACACATTAAAATAAACTGTTTCCTTGTTGAGCGTCGAGCCTGGGCCATTTTAGAAATGGCAAAACTCTAATCATAAAACAATGTGAATCTGTGTTTCATATTCAAAATGGTGGTGTTGGCATTTATCGTAATCTGATTCAATGCTATTTCCCAGGGAGAGACTGCAAATAAACTGGATAATGGCCAGTGTTTAGCACACACCGATTTGCCACTGAGCATCATTGAAACCTCAATAAGATGTGCGTTGAATCGATCATAAAATCATAATGAGAGATTGAATGTTGTCTAACATTCACACATATAAGTTTACTCTTGGAACGCAGAAATAGCAAAACTCAAATAAAACAATGTGAACCTGTGTGTTTCATACACAAAATGGTGCTGTTGCCATTTATCACAATCGGATTCAATGCTATTTCCCAGGGAGAAAGAGATTGCAAATAAACTGGATAATGGCCATTGTTTAGCACACCCTGATTTGCCACTGAGCATCACTGAAATCTGAATAAGACTTGCACTGAATCGATCATAAAATCACATGAGATAAAGCTGTTTCTAACATTCACACATCTAAGTTTACTCTTGGAACGCAGAAAACTCTAATCATAAAACAATGTGAACCTGTGTGTTTCATACACAAAATGGTGCCGTTGCCATTTATCGTAATCTGATTCAATGCTATTTCCCCCACCGATTTGCCACTAAGCATCATTGAAATCTGAGTAAGACGTGCACTGAATCGATCATAAAATCATATGAGAGATTGAATGTTGTCTAACGTTCACCAATATAAGTTTACTCTTGGAATGCAGAAATGGCAAAACTCAAATCATAAAACAATGTGAACCTGTGTGTTTCATATACAAAATGGTGCCTTGCCATTTATCACAATTGGATTCAATGCTATTTCTCAGGGAGAAAAGGACTGCAAATAAACTGGATAATGGCCAGTGTTTAGCAAACCCCCAATTTGCCACTAAGCATCATTGAAATCTGAATAAGATTTCATAGGACTTGCACTGAATCACAAGAGATAAAGCTGCTGTCTAAAATTCACACATATAAGTTTATTTTTCGAACGTCCTTTTTTTTTTAAAGAGGCTCCTTTCAATTACATTACTAAACTTCTGTTTTCTCAAACTATACAAATACATGTATTTTGGTTTGTGTTAGTGTCTTGCATTCCATGATTAGCTGAAATAATACATTGAAATGGACCAAACCACAGCTTCAATTCACCATTTAACACAGTGAATAACTTTAGCTTTGGGGCAAATGACTGACACAAAAACTGACACAAACGTGCACAAGCAGTAACATAGTATGTTTTTAAATTCTTATTTTATCCGATTTTGAAACCATCCATCCTCCCTCACTTCCCCAAATTCTTGGATGGGAATGACATATGTAAAATGCAAAATTGTTTTTGCTCTTACCTCGTCTGCATTGTATCTTGTGCTCAAATTGGTAGAATGACTGCACCATGGGAAGCCTCACAATACAAATAAACAGAGGGAGGAGTTTATTGATTACCTGGTAGCAGCCACCATTGTTACTTTTTTGTCTTATCCTGCATGGATGTTGCACATTCATCAATTTAACATCAAGAAAACTAAAGGCCTTCATCAATGTCCCCAGAGCCTTCTACTTTTATGAGTTCACTAGTAGGACATATCTGTGAATCACTGTGACTTTAAAAAAAAAAAAAAATTAATGGCCATGCATCACCAAGGGACAGATTATGTAGACGGAAAACTGAGATTTCTTACATAATTCAGAAAAGACTTGGAACTCTGTATCAACATATATGTTATATGCAGGTTTTGGCGAGTTCGGGTCTTTTCCCGTGTAAGATTGAGAGTATCTTGGCGACGTTTCAACGAGGTACCACTTGCCATCTTCAGGCTGGTGCTTTCGGCTTCATGCTTGTGCTAGCAAAGCGTGATAAGAGCTGCCGTCTCTCTATAAATACTAGTGGGGAGGTGTGGTGTGCTGGTTCTGTTGTAAGCGGGCTGGTTGGCTGTGTTGTTATTTCTTGATTGGTTGATGGAGTTGATGTTTGCAGATTGGTTGGCTTTTTCATAAGAACCTGTGTGGCTGAGGTACTGGCTGTGTGTCTATCAGCCTCCTGTGTTGTAACGACCTGGGTAATGGGCTGTGATGACCTTCTGAGTTCTATTGTTGTGACATCCTGGGTCTTGTGCTGTAATCTCCTGGGTCATTGGCTGTGTTGCAACATCCTGAGGTTTTGTGGTGTAACCTCCTGAGTTCCTTGATGTGATATCCTGAGCAGATGGCTGTGATGTAACATTCCGGGTTTTGGTTTGCCTCCGAGTTTGAGGTCTGGGTTCATGGCATGTGTGAGTTTGCTTAGTTTGGGGGTCAGGGTGTGTGGCAGTTGGTGATGCAGCCGTGGTCTGGTTTCTGGATGGTGGTTGCCTTTCGTCTATGGGATGGGTTTGGGTTTGAGTCTGGTGAGGGAGATTGGTGGTGGCGTCGTGTGTTGTTTTGGGTCTGGTGTTGGTTTTCATGGCTGGGACTCGTTTGTTGATAAGGGCTAGTTTCCAGATGTCTGGTAGGCGGGAGGTATCATCCCGTTTATTCATGTTATGGGGGTGTTTCTCTATTTCAATGGCTTCCCTGATTATTCTCTTGTTGAAGTGTTCAGTACTAGAGATTAATTTGGTTCCCTCAAAATTAATTTCATGTCCTGTGGCTTTAAGGTGCTGGAAAAGGGAGGAAGCACCTTCTTCTTTTCTGACTGCGTTCTTGTGTTCTGCGATGCGTGCATTTATTCTCCTGTTGGTTTGTCCAATGTATGTGGCGTTACATTATGGGAAGCAGAATCATTCGTACCAAAGTTGTACCAGCAGCATCACTTGTGGGACAGTGTTAGCTGTATCTCAGGATGTCAGGAAGAAGTGGCTTCCTGGTTTCCCTTTGAAAAAAACACACACACACACAAAAGCTTCCCTAACTTATTCTACTTTACTTTACTTTACTGAATCAAATAAAATCTTCACACTTAAACTCAAATTCTACCATGGCATGGGACTGAGATAGTTTACGGTCCACCTCTCCCTAGTTACATCTACCTGTCCCATTGGATTAGAATCTCAAAATTCACATTTGCAAATTTTATTCCAGGAGGAATAAAAGACTGGTTATTTGTTTGGATAAACAGAAATGGTACCTATAACCATTTTTGAGTACATGGGGGGGGGGAAAACCCTGACATTATTAAGCATGTCATGTCAGCATATAAATCCTGTAAGGAAAATATTGTGTCTGTGGTAAATGAGAAAACCTGAGTCCGATTACTCTGAATACACTTAATACAATTGGCATTATTTCAAGTACTTGCTTCTACCATGTACAGCTAGAAGTGGTTTTTATTGAAAACAAAAACAAAAAACAGATGTTTATTGGTAAGATCTTGTATTCAAGGACTGAGCATTGCATGTTACTTTTTTTTTTTAAGGGCAAAAGCCAGCTGACAAACACTACAAGCAATCCTAAGCCCTGTTTGATATATGCTGCAAAGAACAACAGCAGCCACAAAAAGATGAACAATAAGGCAACCACTGCATACAGCTGAATGGCAGGATGTCACGGGGAGGAAGGGAAAAAGCTACAAGCCCACTTGTGAGCTTGTCAATACTGAACAGATCGTTAAAAGTCATTTACCTACTCAAATGCTACTGGAAAATAAATAAAATCAACAAAGTTCTTCATCCACATTTAAGCCTCCAAAGGTCAAAAAAGCTTTCCAAGAGAACAGAGCCATCAATTGTAGGCATCAGGAGGGTTTGTTTTTAGCAACTGTGAACTATTAAGAGCCTTTTCTATGCGTTCTGCTTAGCAGAATTAAAAATGTGGAGCACAGCATCAAGAACGTCCAACAAAAGTGCACCAGGGAGTCCAAGAAGCAGCTAGGTGTCATAATCATGACAGTGATAATTCTTCTTTAGCACCAATTCAAAGTTCAAAGTCAGTATATATTCTAGTTCAGTTTTAGCTACAACTTTGATTGCTACTATCTGGCCTGCTTTATACATAATTCAAGCAGAACTGTGGGCGCTCATCAGATGTAGCTGTTAAAAGTTGGAAAAAACAACACTAATTACAAAGTTCTTGGTCAAACCATTAAGCACAACATTGAGACTAATAAAATATAATCCCTGGAGCTACCTTGGAATTCGGTATTTAGTTTGTTGATTTTTGGTGCAAAAAAAAAAAAAAGGCAAACGAGGAAAAGTTCCATTTTAAAGCCAACTGATTAGTTTCTTTTAAAAAATGATATCAGATGAGGATTTGTAACAGATGCTCCTCTTTTCTATATTAAGGAAAAACAGAAGGGATTTCCTTAAACATTTACAGTTATGCACTAATCTGGCAAAATGTTTTCATTTGTAAAGAAGCTTGAAAACAGACATACAATCCAATGCCGAATTTCATTTCCTGATTATGTTTAAGTTGGTTGATGGAGCCTCTCTACAGTCCTTATTCTGTGGGAGGGTGACACCTCTTAGAAATATTCAGAATTCATACATATATTTCTATACAAAATGGATACACAAAGAACAAAGGTTAATTGCTATTAATAATAGTCTTATAAAGATGTCATTAGCCAACAGTTGATCGTGTTCAC